>NW_010182242.1:0-3257 GCF_000695765.1 Mesitornis unicolor | reverse complement strand
GGGAAAGATTAGATTTGTTAATGGTGACATTAAGATCAGCACTGTCTACTGTGATTCCTGCTCTCCTCACACTCTCTTACATGTAGGG
Organism: Mesitornis unicolor; assembly: GCF_000695765.1. Classification (NCBI taxonomy): domain Eukaryota; kingdom Metazoa; phylum Chordata; class Aves; order Mesitornithiformes; family Mesitornithidae; genus Mesitornis; species Mesitornis unicolor. The sequence goes on along the minus strand of NW_010182242.1, from coordinate 3,169 downwards.
GGTGTGATCTTCTCTCATTCTTCAGCAACTGGGGGGGATGTCAAATTAGGAACCCCAGAGGCTGACACCAAACGGTGGAAGGGCTGCTTGGTCAAAATGTGTCGTTACCACGTCTGTCATCTTTATTGTTAAAGTGCCATTTGTGTTACCCAAGAGGAAGTCAGCCACGTATGGAAAACTTGCCTGTTACAGAGCTCATAGTTTTTACTGTTATTAAATCTGAAATGTAGTAAAGCCAGTAAAGGGATGTAAACTGCTTCATGAATTACTAGCTGGAAAGAAGAGCTGGCCAACACGTGACAGAACAGCTTCCTTAGAAGATGCCACAGGAAGAAGAGTCAGGAGTGCAGGAACTGCTTTGATCTTCAAAGAAAACCACAGCTGGCCACACCTGAGATGCTTCCCTTGTGCTGGAAGAGAACAAGACAAGCCACAGACCGTAGGTGCAAATTAGACTCCTGATTTCTTATGGATGAGACATCTTAAAAACTCAAGGTGAAAGATAATAGGGCAGCTAAGGAAGAACCTGTTGTTAGGGTTGCCCCAGAATTACATTTTAAGTTTAAATGACTCCCGGTCATTCTCATTTTTCAGTCTTGTAATTAGGAGCTTGATCTAATGCCTGGCTGGAATGAACCTTTAATTTCATTAATGTTTGCACTTGACTAGTGTTGATGACAACTCCGGGTGAAGCTAACAAACCTGAGAGTATTTTCTGTCTTGTGAGATAATCCAAATGCATCCACATTGTGGGGCACAAAGAAGCAGCTTCTGAAGGAACTGCTCCCCAGGATGTGCATAGAGGATCAGCAAATGGAGTGTGTTGCTTTGCAGGTACAAGAATGAGGGAACAAGAGTCTTCAGGTGTTTGGTTGCAGAAAGAAGCCTGCTTCCGCAGACACAGGCCAATGCCTCTCCTGCAAGGAACAGATGTCTGAAATACATCTCACAGTCACAGGCAGCACACAGACCACCTCGTAACAACCCTGCATTTCAATTTGTACCATCAGCATCTCCATAAGATTGGCCAAAAAGCCAGATTTTCACTTAGCAGCAGCTTCCACTTTAGGTTTAGTTCTCATTTGGTTTTCACCCATTTCAAGCAAACCCAACAAGCACATAGTTTTCCTGCAAAATGGGTATTTGAAGAAAACTTCACTTAGAATAAACTGATTTACGGTGCACCCTAAACAAAATAACCTTCCTACGTGGCAGCAGCTCAGCCAGGTGCACACGCTTGTCTGTCCCAAGACCGCTAACAAGACCTAGAGCATCATGAAGCCCTGATGTCCTGCTCCTGCCACGCTCTGCCAGGAATCAATGAACTTTTCTATGGGTATCCTGCCACCTTCTATGTGAGGACAGTTTGTTGAAAAGCAGCCTGATAACTCTAGTCTTGATCCCCCTTGAAAACGTCACCTCTCCTGCCATTCAAAGACCATCACAGCCAGGTCTGTGACCCGTAGAGGGCAGTCCCTTGGCCACTCAGCCTCAGAAGGGCACGTACTATAGAATGAAAGATTATGGTTTCTCTGAAACTGTCTATAAGTGCAAATAATTTAGTGCCATTTTAAAACAGTGATGAATTTAGCCCATAATTTCAAGAAATGAAGCAACACTCTCTGACAAAGCCTCAGAAGCTATAATTTATAGCAGCCCTCCCAGTTAGCAGCCTACAGAGCTATGAACATCCTCAGTCCCGTTAATCTCCCAACTGGATCCCTCCTGAGCATCAAGGACTTCTGATATGTTCTCTTGTGAGCTGGAAACAGAGATTTCTGGGACAGGTTCTCCTGTGGTCTGATCCTTTTTATGTGTCACTCTTCCCTTTCAGTAAGGTTACTGTCACTTAAATGTCCCTGTTGAAACGCCAGTCTTCCCTTACCTTGTCATTACAGTGACAGAATCCCTTGCTGCACGCTCACTCATTTCATCCTCTGTGACGCTGCCTTTCCCTCATGTTTTTCTACTATAATCCGCTAATAACAATCAACTTCCATAACTGATGCCATCTGCAGACACACAGAATTCCCTGCTGGCTCTCCATCACCTACTGCACCTCATTTCAAGCTCCCATTGCAATCTCCGTGTCCTCCACAACCTCATGCATTACTTCAGTTCTTTTGCCACCTATGTGCTCCATCCCTCCCATGTTCCCACTGCATCTTCCCAATCCAGAGGGTACCACTAGGCGACTCTCTGTGGTACCTCCTGTGCCTGAGTCGCATTCCCATCCTCTTCTCACCTCTTTCCCACCACTTCAGCAGCGTGAAGAGGCCAGTAAATGCAAAATGGTGTAACTGGGCATCGGTGTGAGAATCCAGCATTGTCTCTGCAGTGCCTTTCTCTGGCGCTCAACCTCTCAGACTGCTTTTTTAATAAGGATTATTAAAATCTTAAACATTTGCATGCGGTTTGGTAGCATAATGCCCTAGCTATCTATCAAGGCACAATTTAGCTTCCAGCACCATCAAATCTCTCCCTTTCTCACTTTTCTGCTGCTTTTCTCCAGCCAGAGCTGGGGTTTCCTCATGTTTTCAGAGTAAAGTATCAGCCCTGACACAGGACCAATGTAGCAGCACCCTAAAAGCCTTCAGCCCCCTGAAACCACGTGATAAGTGGGATCTAGACCCTTAAGTGTTACTGGAGCTCAAGGTATGTATGTATATATAGGTATAGGTAGGTAAATGTATGTATAGCTAAGGCTATACATACTGTTGTTTTCATAAGCTGATGTGAAAATCTGTGAAAGCTGAACAGAAAAAGGACCCCACCCAACTTCCACACTTTGTAGCTTTAAAGACTGTATATTGCATTTCTAATGCAGATAGGGGTGCCTTATTTTCAGGTAATATGTGACAGATGGAAGGAAACATGAAGCTCTCTTTCAAAAACGTGCTCAATTTTCGGGTAGCTGTGTGTTAAGCCTACGTGGTTAATTTCCTATGGCTTACCTGACCAGAGTTAGGGAAAAAAGTGGGTCACAGAACTTTTAGCATTAGAGACAATTCAGTTCCTTCACCCAAGCTAAATTTGCTCATTTTGAGAGCCGCAGGATCAGCACAAGCTTTGGTTGTTCATCACTTGCTACAGCCGGGCTACCGGGAGGCTCCTTGCCTGCCCACTTGCCCAACCTCTGCTCTTCAGCAGCAGCGCCCGCACACCGCCG
>NW_010182241.1:0-22323 GCF_000695765.1 Mesitornis unicolor | reverse complement strand
ACCGAGCGATTCTGTGATTCTGTGAAATGCATCTCATTGCGTTGCAGGCAGCACTCCACGCTTCCCAGCAGCTGTGCAGGTGCCAAGGACTTTCTTCTTAACGCAAATGCAGTCAGAACTGTGATGGGTGCTCTCGGTCAACTAAACCCATCTCTGTCTCCGCAGGCCCCTGGCTGGTGCCGTGGTCCTGAGGTCCATCAGAGTGTTTCTAAACTTGTCTCTAGCTTTATACCCTTTCCCAGTGCAGTCACTTTTTATGCTGCCCCCTAACACTGGCAGTGGGGATGTGCTTTGGTCACCTATACTGTATGCTACTTCTGGCAGAGGCTCGTCAGTTTTCTTTTTACCCTTTATTTATTCCCAGTCGATAGAAGCCCTTCTGTAGAAATCTTTGGCATCCTGGTGTCATCTCAGACAGGTTCTGTGTTTCCTGAAGCCGCTTTGAGGCGCAGAGGACCTGGCTTCTGCCTGCGCCTGCAGACCGTGTTGCATGTTTTTAGAAACCAGGAGCTGTGGATGATACAAGTCAAACCCTCGTTCCCTCTGGTGAATTTCTGGCAAAGTTCAGCCAAAATTTGGAAGCCTGTGGTTGTAGTAGCTGATTTTGTAAATAGTTTGTACAATAAATAAAATATTTTAAAAATGCTGCCTTCTCAGCTCAGCGTTCTTTCGGGGCTGTAGGGAGGGAATCCAACTGGTCAGTGCTGTCTGTGGGCAAGGGGCTTTTCCAGGTCTTGGGTTGCCTTGCTGAGGTCTCCTGCATCGGGGAGAGGAAGGTGCACAGAATTACTGAGGCTAGAAAAGACCTCTGAGATCATCAAGCCCAGATCACCTGCAGCCTTTTGGGACGTGACTGAGCCCAGGACCTGGAAGCTGCTGGGAACAGGTAGGGCTCTGGGCTGGGACTTGTGAGGCCTCTCTGCAGTGGGCTGGAAAATGGGCTGAAGCAGCTGGTAATGCCAGAAGGTATTTTAATGAGTCTCTTCTGTAAGTTAATAATGCAGCTGGTGCAATTACTGTGTGTTACCTGACTCTGAGCTGCACGTATTTGTACTGCTTGTGGTTCACTGTACTTCAAGAGGGTCAGAGGAAGCCAGGAGTAGAGGGGACGTTTGAGTCCTTTGTATCTTCTAAAATGGTACAAAATACCTTCAGGTTGCAGGGTGGAAACACTACCTGCAAGTATCCAAATTCTGTGAGTCTCTGAGCTTGAGCTGGCTTTGGCTCTGACAAAAAGCATTCATCACTGGTTCTCCTTGGACTTTTTTGTAGCTTAAGGATTAAAATCATAACTTTAAAACTTGAGAAGATTCTGCAACGTGATTCTGCGTCCATTAGCACAGCTGCCTGTAAAGCACTGTTTCCTGGGCTGTACAAAGACAGCCCATCTTCAGCCAGCATAGCGTCTGCTGGCTGCGTGTGTCCCACCAGGTAACTAGGCACATGTTCTCACATTATGAAATCAGTGCCTGGCCTTGGTTCTGGCTTTCAAGCCACAAGCAGTAGCTAAAGAAGAGAGGAAGCAGTGCATGTGAGTCTCAGGGATTGTCTCTGTAGCATTGTGGTGGGTCGTGCTCCTTGTGGGAAGAAAGTTGTGTTATGCTGGACTCGGAGAACACAGAGGTTAGATAAAGCAGAGGTGAGCACTATGGAGAAGCCAGAAATTGAAGTTCTGGTGTCATCTAGAGATCACAGAGGTGGTAAGTCTAGAGCTGTTGGAGTTGGGGTCAAGGTACTAGAAGGTGGGTGACTGCAAACCTAGCATAGCAAAGTGATACACAGCAAACCGTGTGGCCGTGCCTTTACATGCCATGACCACTATTACCCATGGGAAGGGGGCCAAGTTGAGGCTGGAGTTTTCAGAAACTCTATCTGTGTGTGAAGGAGAGTGCTCAGCATGCTCATGCTGGATTACTTTAGCATGAAGTAGGTTCTAAAGTTTCTGCCTCTTTTTGCAGAGCGCATGATATAATCTGACTGCCCACATTGTCCATCCTGGTCACCCCTTTCTCATGATGTCTTGGAGTGGTGACAGTGACCTGTTGCTGACACCACTGCCCCTGCTTGTCCTGACACCTGGCATGGACTTGGGGCTGGGAGAGAAAAGCCACACACTTCATGCTGGAATCCTGCATGCCCCAGCTCGTGTCTCGAGCAACAGCAAGGAAGTTGCCTGATGTTTTAGGATCCTTGATTTCATACACAGCTACGTGACCTGAGATCATAGAATGTGTTGGGTTGGAAGGGACCTTTTAAAGCTCATCCAGTCCGACCCCTGCAGTGAGCAGGGACAACGTTACCGGATCCGGTTGCTCAGAGCCCCATCGAGCCTGGCCTTGAATATCTCCAGGGATGGGGCCTGCACCACCTCTCTGGGCAACCTGTGCCAGTGATCTACCACCCTCATGGTGAAGAACTTTTTCCTAATATCCAACCTAAATCTCCCCTTTTCTAGTCTAAAGCCATTACCCCTCATCCTATTGCTCCATGCCCTCGTGAACAGCTCTTCCTCAAATTTCTTATAGGCACCTTTCAGGTATTGGAAGGTTGCTATAAGGTCCCCCTGGAGCCTTCTCTTCTCCAAGCTGAACAACCCCAACTCTCTCAGCTGTCTTCACAGGAGAGGTGCTCCAGCCCTCTGATCATCTTTATGGCCTCCTCTGCACACACTCCAGCACTTCAATGTCCTTTTTGTGTTGGGGACTCCAAAGCTCAAGATGTGCTGCTTGGGACGTTGGATTTTTTTGTATTCAGTTCCTCTGCTCAGCTTTGTTTGCCTCAGCTGTAGAACTACAGAGAAGAAATTTCTTCAGATGCCTGAGTGAGAAAATGGGGAAATGATGCCTGATTTGGATAAGATTTCCTCTTGCTTTCATAGTGTTATTTCTGAGCTGGTCAGTTTAAGCAGGCTGTAACTCCTGGTTCCCATAGTGAACTGCTGTGTTTTGTATGGTTTTGGCTGTTCTGCTACCATCTTGTGTCTGACTGACCTGGCACGTGACAGCAGAAGGAGTTTGAACATGTGATTATGGGAACTATAAAAGGAAAACACTTACGGGAAACAGCAAAGTCCAGCAGAACCTCAGCCTGTCTTGGCATCAGCTGCATGGTGCAGAATCTCAGATTTTATAATCTTCCTCTTAAACGCTTTCCTTGTTTTGTTTTGGGTGGGTTTTTTTCATTGAATGCGTGAGAACCCCTAATCTCTGCTCTCCAGAGCATGAAACTCGATTGTTGAAGGGAGGTGTTACTGCATGAATGTGTTCATTTTTAGACACAACTTGCTATAACTTTTTTTTTTTGCAGTAAAATGAAACAGCTGTAGCTGAAGTTCACCCAAAATTCCTGATCAGTCTTTTCCAGCTACCCTTCTGCAGAGATGGCGTGCTACGAAGTATGTTGATGTGTGGGCAATTGCACACGGGGTTGGAAGTGGGGAGGGAGGCCGAGAGCCAAGCCTCAGCCTTGGTATAAAGCTGCAATGAAGACAGATGAAGGGAGCAGAGCTCTTGCACCATGTGAGGGATGGAGAAACTGAAATTGGCCTAATGCTGCTCCAGAGTTCTCTCTGAGGCATGTGAAGGCCAGAGGGGGTTTGGGTGGTTTTGGGGAGAGTGACTCTGGAATGGCCAAAACCAAATTCTCTCCCTCATGAGGCAATTCTCTGATAAGCAGTGAGAAGTGTGTTGGCCCGTGCCCACCCCTTAATTTAGGCATTTAAGCTAACGTAATTCTGAAGGCCTGTAAGCTCATGCAATTTTCAGAGTAGTCTTAGAAATTGCATCTCTTACCTGAAGAAACAGCTGTGTGGGGCTCTCATGCTTCAGTAGCTGAAGTGTAAGGTTGCCTCAGGATGAGAGTGTGCTGCTTACGGCACTGGGTGAAGAAGCGCAAGGAAATGCAGTTCTCTGCAGTCCTCTTGAAGGATGATTAAACCAGCTCTTGGGGCTTCAGATTTGTCTGGAGAAGCGGTTTGCAGTGTAGAGGGTATCTCAGATCTGCAGAGGCCGTTATTGCTGGTGTGGAACAGACTCAGACTCTACTAAAGGAAAACGGGCAGCCCGTTCTCCCATGTCTATGGCTGGAGCAGGCAGCAGTGGTACACAGCCTTCCCTCTCCTAAGCCCTTTTATATTGGGAGCAACACGCAATACACTGGTAGCAATTATTGTTGAAACTAAAAATTACAGTACAAAAATGTCGCCTTGGTGTCTTCTAGTAAGACATTGAACCGTTGTCTTTGCACTGTGTCCTCATCCCTTCAGAGCATCTCACTGACTGCCATCTCTTGTGCTGGCCACTGCTGTCTTGTTTCCTTCTGCTCAGCCTCTTCCTGTTCATCTTCTGCCCTTTCTCTCCATCTGGTTCCCCATCCCAAAGAGCAGACAGTCTCTCTGTGTTCAGATGTTGTATAGCTCCTTGCACAATGGAGCCTTGTGTCAAGATGAGGGGCTCCTAGTGCCCCTCATTGAGGGCTTAGTTGTAGATTGCCCTAAGGCTGTCAAGTGGAGGGACTGGGCGGATGCTGGCTATTCTGGAAATGAATATTTTCCTTTTTAGAAGACTTTCATGACGTGTGCCTTGGTGCCCAGGTCTGCCGCGCTCCCTGACTCAGCTCCATGCCCTGCAGTTGTGCTGCCCTATGGTCCTCCCAGCAGAGCCGTGCTGTGCCGGGCTCAGGGATGCTCAAGGTGCCTGGGTGCAGGGACAGGTACGGATGTGGCAGCCCCGCTCTGCCGACAGGAGGTGACTGCGGCTCGTTGGCCACCAGAGGGGGATCGATAGTCAACTTGAGCTGGGCAGGTTAAACAGTGGCCAACTTCAGCTCGGTTGAAACCCTGCAGTTTGGGGTTCTTTTGTTCAGCAGACCCCTTAGTCTAGCAAAGGAGTTGCCTGGCGGATTCTCTTGCTGTGCTTCTAATCCCTAAACTGGACTGTATGAGAAATGAGCATCTAGGAAGCATCCCCTGGTTTGGCACAAATCCTTGTTGCTCCCTTTTGTTTTCCAACAGGCCACACATTTAAAACGCATGAAAGGAAGTTGGATTTAGATATGTGTGATTAACCTGCTGCACTCTCTCTCAGGAGACTCAGGACAAATAGCTTAGTAAGAATAATGTGCTTAATATGAACAAGCAACAGCAGTAACGCTAACCAGGTTAGATGTGTTCCCTCAGGCTTCAAGATGCAGATTAGTCATTGACTGCGAGGGGAGAGAGGGTTTTAATGCATGGACCAGGAAAGCAGAATTGAGCTGATGCACAGGCAGCACTGATGTTCTTTTTCTAGGGCTCATTATAACAAAATGGACTTTTTGTAATTAACTGCATGCACCACTAGCCTTCCAGAGGGCCTGGGGGAGTGGAAGTTGACACGTGCTTGGATGAGCTGCAGAAGGGGACTGAGCAGTGCAGCAGCTTCAGGGACAGGAGGGAAAAGGGACCCTCTTAGCACCCTCAGAGGCAGCTGTCCTGAAGGGGTCCCTGCACAGACAGTGCCCGCCTCGGAGGCTCTCTGCATCTGGTGGTTTTTGAGTAGAGGTGGCTTGGCCCAGCTCACCTTGCACTTTGCTGTGAGTGGTGTCCGTAGCCTTTTGGAAGGGGCTCTGGGTGTATCTTTCTAGGAGTTGGCCCTGCTGTGCCTCAGCCCCTCCGGTTCTTCCACCCGAGCAGGGCTGAGCCGCGATGTAAGAGCAAAGCAGCAGTTTCAGGGGAGCTGCATACCAAGCACATTAGTGGGATGTAATGCGCTTGGTGCTGCTGAGCCAGCTCAGGCCTGAGGCTCTGACCTTGCTGGATCTGCTTCCCAGCAGTGCAAAGAGCAGAGGGAAAGGCACCAGGTCAGACAGCAACCGCAGAGGGGAGGAAGGTGGTAGGGAGCCACAAGACTGGTGGTGTCAGACCCAAGAGGCATCTTTAGACTCTAGTGAGAAATGTTCATGGATCAGACAGCATCTTTGGCTGTGTTTCTCAGCCGGATCCCTGCTCTTCAAGTGCTCTGTTCAGCGCTGAAGTTTTAGGATTGTGAGAAGAGGTAGCCTGTGGAGACACATAAAGGACCAAGGTCTGATTACAAGGTTGTGGTGTTGAAGCAGAAGTTTCTAAAAGGCTGAAAGGTGCTGAGGAAACACACAGCTCCCCCTGATCCCTTTGTCTTGTCAAACAAGGTCAAGGTGACAGCCAGCAGAGATTGAAAGGCAACAAGCATGTGGCTAATCAAAGCTGTCTGCTCCATAGATGGACTGAGGAAAGCAAGAGCTTTCCTCCCTGTCCTCTTAAGGGTGGATGAACGAGTGTGACATGGAAGTGGATAATGAAAATATCCATGGTTAAATAAGATTTAAAGCAAACAAACCTTCCTGCTTCAGAGCCAAAGCCTGCCTCTGCCAGACAGAAGTAAGAAAGGAGCTTTCTTTCTGCTTCTCTTGAAGCCAGCCACTGTCCTGTGCAGGATGCTGACCTGGAGGAGTGTTTGGCAGCTGGTGGTCCTAGGCAGGAAGAGGAAGGCAGAATCTGCTTTAATCCTGTCATAGAGGTAATGCTAATTAGGGCTGAGCCAATTTAATACTTGAATAAGGAGCAGGCAGATCCTTCACAGAACTGTGCATTAATGGCTTTTCAGAAACTCTCTCTAGTCTAGGGGAGGGCCACCCTCAGCATCCTGCTGTGCCTGTAAGAGCTGCACAGAGAAGGGATTCTCCCTCGTGCCCTGTGGTCCCAGTGCAGCACTTACCATGTTTCCAGGGGGTGTATCTGGCCAAATATGGTGAGAAGTCTTTGGTATGTTTCCAGAGCATCTAGGTGTCTGCTATTAGCCGAATTCTGGTAGTGCTGTTCTGTTCCCTGCATAGCTATTTTCCCTTGCACTCTCTCTGAGCTGTTGGATGGGTGTGCAGTGACGACAAAGCCTGAGCTTGGAAGGGAGCTGTATTGCGGTGCTGGGTCAGGGAGCCCCCCACCTCTGTTCTTACACATCCTAGAGCTGGCAGGCTCATGGCAGGGAGACCGTGCGCTACCCTGTGAGGCCAGCTTCTGCCTCGTACCCTTCTCGAGCCATGAACCCTGCTTGTAGATACAAGCGCACGTTTTTCCTCCATGGCCTCAGCCTAGCGCAGGCTCAAGGAGGCGGAGGAGCATTGTCACCTCAAGCCCATCCCTGGTGAGCCCCATGGAAAGCTGGATGCAGCTGTGCTTTCTTCTCTGCCTCCTCACCTTCATCACTCTCCCTGCATCACATCCCCTGCCCTGTCCTCACTATTGCTCCTCTTCCCTGCCAATGGGGCAGTGGAGAAGACAAAGTGCCCTGGTGCGTTCTGGCTTGGCCTTCTCCCTTCTCCAGAAACCTGCAGAGAGAGCTCCCTCCCCAGTTTTCTCTGGCTGCCTTTTGCCTTTCTAATCAGTCATGGTAATTTACCCTGGCACTCTTTGGCAGGGTCTGTACCTTGGCATCATGAGCAGCCAGGGTCAGCTGTCAGCCTCTGAGCCATGAGCCTAATGCAACAGAACAGATGTAGGTATTTTTTCCAAGTTTTCCCTGGGCAGCAGGATTAAAGTCTCTGTTCTCAGTTGGGGTCCCCGGTGTAGTCACTTCCCTCTGTGTTACACAACACCCTATTAAGAAGAACAGCACAAACATGTTCCTTGGGATCCCTTCCCCCAACCGTAGAAGGCCAAGGAACAAAGGCAAGGGAGGTTTCCAAAGGCTGAGGAGCTGCATGTTTGGTCCAGAAGCCCCAAGGTAATCCTGCCCAGGCATCCCCCTGTGAAAGGGCCCTGCCGCTCTCCATCCTTGTGTTGCCAGGAGCGAGAGGGAACATGGGGGAATGGTAGGTAAAAGATCAGTGGGGTCATGTTCCTCTTAAATCCATCCGGCTGTGTGCAAACCGCAGTGGGTACCAATGAGGGGAGAAAACAGAGTGGCAGCATTGCTGCCAGCCCTGGTGCCTGTGCCTGCCCGCTGAGCTGGAGGCTTCCGACCGCGTGTGTGCACCAGCAAACATGTGAACAAAAGGGAGTGATGAGAAACCTCGAGGGGTGTCTTGGTGCTAGCGAGGGAGATGCGGTTATGGTGCTGACCACGGTCCAGGCAAACTTTCTTGCTTGAATTCAAAGGTGTCATGCCCTGAGAAGACTCCGGTGCTGAGTGGTCTTGCTGGAAACAGGGAGGCAGTGAGCTCTCCCTGGCCGGTCTGAAGGGGTTGGCTGCAGAGGGGGCACCCTTGGTGAGCAGGAGAGGGCTTCCCCAGCAGCCCAAAGGGAGCAGTTGAGACCATGTGAGCACACATGAGGATCTGCTACCTCCGTTCACCAATTACTTGCTTTAGTGACAAAAGACCATAAATGAACAAGGGAGTTAATTAGGTCTGCAGCAGGCCAGGTTTAGAGGCCTGCAGGGCTGTGATGTCTGGAGCAGGTTCAAAGGCGCAGGGGGAGGAGAAGGCCCCGGAGCTGTTTGCTGTGTAGCAAACAAAGGTGCTGCTGGTTCTCCCCCTTGGGGAGCAAGTCTCTGACCAGAAGGACAGTCCCCAGGATGGGGAGAGACCAGCTCCTGGCAGCATTTGTTTGTTCAGGCCCCTGATGAAGGACTGGAGCAGTTTGTTAATTCACTCCTTAGTCCAGCTGCAGTCCCTTCGTCATTGCCAGCGAGCCCGCAGGGTGGTGTGTGCAGTTTTGAGCTGGCTCCCTTGGCCCTGGTACTCTCCGTGCGTTGAATGATCCAGTGAGGCATCAGCAGGGCTGGGGAGGAAGGGGGGGGAAAAGTTGCAGCTGTCTGGCCCATCTGTAGTAAAATGCTTGCAGCAGGTCCTTTCCATCTGCTTTGGCCCAAGAGTGACCCTTGCAAACCTCCTCTCCCCTGCAGTCGCCTCAGCAGATGGTGGGGAGGCAGATGGGAAGAGGGAAATCTCCGAAGCTGTAGCAAGAGAGAGGCCTGACCCCGCAGTACCTCTCACCCCAACACGCACAGGTACTGGATTCTTGCAGTGCCACCTAAGCCCTGAACCTTGGCCTCCCTGTCCCTTTTCCCACCCCTCAGGGTACCTCCTGCTCCCTTCTCTGGACCTCGGTGGCGGCTCTGGATGGCATCCAGCTGGAAGAGAGCCTGCCCCAGCTCCGCAGGCAGAGGAGGAAGGGGCACCCGCCTTAGGAGGGGAGCTCACAGCACGGTGAAAGCTGAGGAGCGCTTGTGCTCTAGATGATGTGTTGATGGGGTCTTGGAGCCTGTGAGTTTGTGAGTGGGGGAGTGTTCAGTTGTGGTGAATCACTGCAAACCACTTTGGGCAGCTGCTCTCTTGACTCCACCCCACCTTGCACCCTGGATGGGTAAAGTCTGCTCTGGGAGGGGGGCAGAGGGTGCTTCCCTTACCTGTAATTTTACCAGGCTGCAGGAGTTCAAGGAGGTGGAAGGGTGTGCTTGGCCCATGCTGGAGGAAGCTTCAGCTCAGCAAGGGTGTTTGGGACAGCTGAGCTGTGTATCACCCGCCAGGCTGCACCAGCTGCTCCGGAGTCAGGACTCAAACCATGACCAGACTTGGTCCCCATTCCAGACTTTTCCTTCACCTCATTTGTTAGCAGCTTTAGATGCAAATTCTGTGGCCGGTATGTGGAGGCCTGGCTGGCTTGCAGGGCTCCTGTCCAGCTGCCCTTGTTCAATCCTCCTCCCCAGCGGGCCTGGCTGGATGCAGGCACTGGAATGTATGGGGTACCCAGGTTACAGCACTGTCACTCTTCCTCTCCAGATGACAGCATTCATTGACATGGACAGAGGATGGGCCCTTCCCATAACACAAGTGAGACGGATGTGTCCAAGTACACCACAGAGGTGCAAGGTTTGCCTTGCAGAGGCAGTTCACTCCCCTGTTGATATAGGTATGATGCAAGCAGCTCAGGAGAGATGGCCCTTCCTCCTGCAAAATAGCTTGTGGAGGCAGTGTGGGCAAAGAGCAAGAAACAGCCCGAAAAGGAATAGCAGGATGGTGGAGAGAAGCTTGGAAAGGTCACCAGGCCTGCAAAGGCAAAGATGTCTAGGGGCCACGTAGAGGGGCTCCACTGTAATGTTTGGTACCATGCCCAGCCTGAAGCTCTTGCACCATTTAGTAGGCTGGACCAGCCTTGGCCTCCGTCTTGTTTGGCTTGATGGAAGCAGTTGTCATCGTGTCCCGAGTACGGTATCGTTGTCACTCTTTAATGCCTCCAATGAGGTGTTGCAAACAGATATACATGTGTTGTAGCTGTACTTTGGATTTGGATTTGCCTCTGGGCACAGGCCATGATAAGTGTTGAGAGCTGTTTAGATCCCAGACTGTTGTGTTTCTGAACTGGTTTCTGGCAAGAACAGAAGACATGAGGCTGAGGAAGAGGCCACTTTCCCCACCAGAAGCATCTCGCTGGGCTGGTGATGCCCTCTGAGCAGCTGGGGTTAATGGCCAGGCTGAGGTTATTGGTAGCATTACCCAAAAACTGCTAATGGGGTTTGCCCTTGTTCAGTGCCTGCCCCTGGGACTTCCCCTGTCAGCTGCCAGGGCAGGTCTGGGTCTGAGCAGACAGGTCCCTGGTGGAAAGAGGCTGCTGTGATTAATGACCAGCGATGAAGGAGAGGGAAAGGGGTAACAGGACAAAACTGCCAAGGCTTTAACTCCGGTGGGCGCAAAGGTTCAGCCTGGTTTGGATTCTTCCTGGCAGGAAGGGGAGGCTCCTTGGCCAGCCAGGGTGTTAACAAGCCAGAGGTGAGCGTGGGAGATCATGATGGCCATGGCTGCCTTCCATAAATCAGGCTTAAAGTGCCAGAAAAAGCCTCCAGGGAGATGAAATGTCTAAGTGTCATCAGCTCTGCAGAGATAATGAGAACCAGAAAAGCACCAGGAGGTAAAATGGCACAGATCTGTGAAAACAGGCTTTTGGGCCTGGGATCCTCATGGATCTTCACTGACTGCAGGGAAGTGTGAGTGTGGGGGAGTCTGGTGTTTATGGAGGGGTTGTAGGGTTAATCCTCCTCAATCTCAGAGGCAATCGACCCTGAAAGAAGAAAGTTCTCCTGCCAAATGATGTCTCCCGCCTCCCCCCCCCCGCCCTCCATGCTGCTTCAGTTGCCTTGAACAGAAAACAAGAAATGCAGGGAAACGGCAAGGGCTGGATCCACTATTGGTGTGTTTGTGTGGTCAGTGTGAGTGAGGGGAACACCCCCCTTTTGCTCTGGGCTTGGCCTCTTGAACACAGCCCTGCAACTTGGAGGTTGAGGGACCCCCTTGGAGCCTGGAGCCCAGAGGTGCAGTCAAGAGCATTGAGCGGGTCCATGGGTGTCACATCCCCAAGAGAGGCACCTCCAGCTCCTCTGGTGGTGACCAAACCCATTGCAACAAAGGCAGCCAATGGCCACCTGTGTTGGAGGTCAGATCAGAGTGAACAACACTGGAGCAGGTTGCCCAGGGAGGCTGCGGAGCCTCCATCCTCGGAGGAGTTCAAAACATGGAAGTTAAGCGCCTACAGCCACTTGGCCATCTTTGGCGTTAGGCCTGAGCTGATGAGGGCGAGGGGAGGGTTATTTCACAGAACAGTGATGAAGTACCTGGTGTAGGTTTGTTTTTCTAGCTGGTGCCCTGACGGCTCATGGTGAAAGGGCAGGTGTTGGGTCTCTCCCTTAGTACCTGTGCCCCGGGCACGCTCCTTCCTCTGCCCGCAAAGGCTGCGTTCCCAGCCTCGGGAGAAGCCCTGAGATGGCTGCAAGATCTCAGCCTGGATTAAGTGGCAAAGGCAAATCCTCGGCTTTGGGAAGAGCACACTTGACCTTTGCCTCTGCGGAGCTGCGCTCTCCCTGGGGAGGAAGTGTTGGCTCAGCTGCTGAACAAAGCACTGGCTGTGGCAAGCGGGACCTGCCTGCCTCAGGGAGGGAGGGTCTGGCGTGGGGATCAGATTGATGGTCCCGCAGGGAGGGAGAGACAGCAGACCCGGTGACCTGGAAGCTTATTGGTGACCAGCTCAATTTACCGAGAAATGCAAAGCTACATTATCTCCTCTGTTGGTAAGAATGCGTTGTCTGGGATGGTCTGGGCAGATGGGCCCACTGGCACATCCAAGTGCAAAGGGACTAATTTGCTTGGTAACATCCAAATGATGTTTTGAATCCCCTTTCTCTCCTTATTTTCCAGCCTGTCCTATATCATGTCTTGCAGTGCCTCTCATCCTGAATCGCTGCTAGCACCTTTGCAGCTTCTCCAGGACCCGTGGCTGAAGTACTTGGAAACAAACCTGGCCTTAGCATGGTCTTAATACAAGACTATTTGTGCTCAGTGGTAGCTGCAGATACACCTGCTTATTCCCCTTAAGCAGTGGCGTGTGTACAGCTCTCACGTTAATTCAGACGTTTTCTCCTGCAGTGTGCCCTGTGTAACGTGGCTCACTCTGGTGCCAGAAGGCCCAGCATGGATATGGGCAGACACAAAGTGGACATGTGGAGTGGTCTCTTCTCCACTTTCTGCCTGAGGGCTGAAGCTTCATCTGAGATCACAGGAGAAGCCTGCATCAGAGCCAGGACTGAACTCGGGCCGCACTGTAGGACAGTGCCCTGGCTCCATTGTCATGGGCTCTGTTCAGAAGTTGTCAGGTCTCTCTATGTCATCGCTCTCCCGCATGTTTCCCTAAGTCAGGTTGCTCTTATTTCCAGGATTTTTTGGGAGCTCTGCAGTCCCGGCACCAGGATTTTGAAACAGATACACAAGGATGAAGAATCTGGCTGAGTGCAGAGGTCTAGAAATGCATTTGCACCTCCACTGCTGCAGGTACAGTGTCCAATGGTTTGGTGTTACTCCTGACCTTCGCACCCTCGTCCCTCCCCAGCATCCGCCACTGAAGTGCTCTGAGCTGGGAACCACTTTGAATCAATGTCTTTAAAGAGGTAGTTCAATGTTTCTGAGAGCACGTGGGTTCAAGAGTGAAGAGATTCAGTGAGGTGGAGCTGATGAAAGAATCCAGATGGGATGAAGCTTCCAAAGGGCTGTAAAATGGGTATAAACACATTTATAGCCTACTGCATTGCAGAGAAGTGGAGAGACTGATCCAGCTTGAGAGAAGTGTCTCCTTTTGTGCCACTTTTTGCTAGGTTCTGTGGATATTTGTGCTCATACACTGGGTTAGCAAGGTGGTTTCTCCTTCAGGGGTGATGGGATAGATTGGCAGCCAGTGCTGCAGGCCAGGAATGTTGCCTTTACTCACAAGTGGAGCAGCAAAATGGAAGGAGATGAGAGGAGATCCCGCCAGCCAGGCAGCTGTGGGGTGAGACTGAGGGGAGGAGCAGTTTTAGAGGGCACATCTGTATCAAGCATCACTTTGCTTTATTAGCAGGATAAGGATTGTTTATCAGGTGCTGTGAACTCAGACCTAGGCCACCTGAAGATCTTGTGGGAAGGAACCACCACCGTGTTACCAAAGCTCACCTGCATGCTGGGGCTAGAGCTGCCTCCTGCTCCATCAGCTTTATGGGTCTTCTGCATCTCTTGTCTCTTTGCCACTCACACCCTGCAGCATCAGCTGTGTTTCTGACTGCGTGGGATGGCTGGGAAGAGACCAGAACCAGAGTATGTTACTGAGCGCTTGTGTGGGAGGTCTGTTGTTAGCACAAGTGCGAGAGCTGCACATCTGAGAAACTAATACAACGAGAGGGGCTGTGCACGTGAAACAACTCGGGGCAGCAGCCCCGTTCCTCCGTTGGATCTGCTCGGTGCTGACAAACCCATTAGTGGCAGCTTGATGCTGCTGCTGATCAGGACTTTGCTGAGAGCAAAAGCCCTGGAGGCTGTTGGCAGCTGAGCTGTGCACAGGACCGAGCCGATGGAGTCAGTTATCCCTCCCCAGTGCACGTGGTGCCGATTCCCAACCAATTTTCTGAGCGGACGGTGATTCTGGGAGATATTTGGCTGAAGTTTAGGCTCAGTGCAGCTGCGTCAGCGGGTTCTGGGGTGGGAAGGGCACTGGATTTCACTTCCCCATTTCCCTCCTAGGGCCTTGCTGACACGGCTTCCTGGACCGCTGGTGTCAGGAAGAGGCAATTTGGTTTCTGGGGTGTGGGTGTGCATGGGGGGCTTGGCCCAGCCTGCACAGGGCGTGAGAAGGGCACTGAATTGCCCTTCCAGCCCAGCTGCTTCCTCCAGTAAAGTATCGAGACAGAGTCTCTGCCATACCCAGACTGTTTGGAAACATGTTGATAAACTTCCAAATGTCTATTTTACAATCCAGATGTGCTAGCCTTGGCTGTAAACCCTCATCTGAAGAACAGGTGTGCTATAATGTTTCTAGCAGTGGCCTCAAAGCCAGCTGGAGGCTTCAGCTGAGCAGGGGCCAAGGGTCTGGTGCCATATAGGATATGGATACCGGGGCAGGGACAGGTGAGGCAGAGCTGTGGGTCAGCTTTAGTTCATGGCAACCCAGAGTCAGAATGGGAGGGAAGAAAGGGGCAAGCCAGAATATCCCTCAACCCCCTGCTTTTGCTCAGGAGCATTGGAGCCATCTCGGAAGATGCTGCCCTAGTTCAGCCTCGGTCGGACCTGTCCTGGTGAGGAAGCACAGGGCCAGAGCTGGCTGCCAGCCTCTGTGGTGTTTTCTGTGGTTTACCTCAATCTCTCCAGCAGCTCTGAGGTCTGAGAGGTGCTGCAGGTCACAGCAGCTCCCCGCCAGCATTGCCGGGGGAACTCAAATGGGGCAGCTGCTTCCTTGGGCCAAACTTCACCTGTGCCTTTGGCCTGAAAAGCTGGCATCACCCCTGGGTGGGGGAAGGTGTCCTGCTGCTAGTTCTGGGTCTGGCTCCCAAAAGCTGTGCTGGGGAGAAGTGCAGTCCCAGGGGGAGGACCAGCAGCAGCAGTACTGGGTTGCCAGAGAGGAGCTTTGATGCAGCCCTTTGATGCAGGGAGGACAGCCAGTGTGGGGTGCAGGCTGGCAGGAAGCCTCTGGGTGGTGGGAATGAGGCAGGGCATGAGGTGCTGATACCACACTGCCTTAGCTACGCATGGTGCCTGCAGGATCAGAGATGAGAGCCGTGCTAAGGGTCTATCCCTCTATCCCCTGCATCCATAAACTTGCTCTCATGTAGGTTTTTTAGCTCCACTGGTACTGCTGGGTGATGTGTGAAGCCTAAAGGCTTTGTCAGTGATGTTCATACCCCACAGAGCTGTCCAAGCTTCCAGGGAAGCAGAGCCTGACTGAGAGCATCGAGGTAGGCAGCATATGCTGTAGGGGCAGCTGCCTTTGCTGAAAGTGGGCAGCGAGGCAGGGGTAACTCAGGGGCAGCACTGAGGAAAGCCAAGGTCCGCATCAGTCCCATCCCCTCATGGAACAAGAGACCAAAGTGGTATTGAGAGGGGCCCCCACAGGCAGCACTTTCTCCTGCACTTGGGGTGGCCCTGGCTGTGCTCTGTACCCAGCCAAGAGCCTTCAGCATCCTCTTATCCCTTCTGGCAGGCATAAGGCAAGCTGGTGCTGTTGCTTGATTTTTATCTGCTCCCAGATTGCACTCCCGGCTTGTGGAAGTGCCTTTCCTGCTCTGTAACCCTGCCTGCCTGCCTGCCTTCCTGCTGCTCCAGCCCACCTCGCACAGCCTTGGAGCAGGCAGGTCTGGCCTGATGCTGCTGTTTTGTGGGGATGTTCTGCAGGGCCATGGGGAGCCCCCCACCTCCTTCAGCCCTGCCACCCTCCAGGATGGGCTTTCCCTTGACTCAGGGAGGGAGGATCGAGAGGGTCTCTCCCACTTCTGCAGTGCCAGCTGCCTTTTCGGCTGCCACCTCTGCTATCGGGGCTTGCCAGCCTTGAGGAAGCACAGGCAGCCACCCAGGCTGTTGGCACTGCTGCACACTGGAGCTGTGTGAGGCTGCTTTGCCTGCTCAGCCGGGCTGAAAGAGGGGAAGGGGAGAGGGAGAGAAGACAGAGGGATGGCCTGAAGGTGCAAGCCAGATCTTGGCATGGAGGCAGAGGTAATCATCGGCAGTGAGGGCAAGTTTACATTGTCCCTGCTGCTGCCTGGAGCTCCAAACTCCATTGTGAGAGAGACAGGAAAATCATGAATGCCATCTCTGTCGTGCTTTTCTAGATTTTTGTTCTGCGCCTGGCGTGGCCCCTGTCTGGGTGGGAAGTGGGTGCTTCTCCATCCCAAGCTCCTTGCCCTTCTCAGAAGATGGTGACCTGATGTGGTGTGGTGGTGTTGCACAGGAAGGGGCTTTGCTCATCTCTGCAGTTGTCCTGTGTTTATTGCCTTGTTAAACTCTCGTTCCTCATTATTTTTATTTCCTGTAGGGGTCTGGGACCTTTCTGATGACAGCGTGTCACACCAGTGTGTAGAGCGGGTGACAGCAGAGTCAGCGTGGCAACTGGTGAGGGAGCTGTGATGTCACTGGAGAGCTGGATTCCCAGCCTGTGAAGTCATAGCTGGGAAACTGGGTACTCAGCAGCCTAATCCCAGTAATTACCCGATGGGACTGTAAAGTGTCAATGAACCCGTCTATGGTGTGATGATTGACTACTTCAGCTCTAACACACGCCATCTAATAATTGCCACTTTTTGCAGTTCCTTAAGATTCACTTATTAATAAGCTATTAAACATCCTCTTGAAATCACTGCATTGTAATGAGCTGAGATCACTGCCCACACAGCCATTATGGTGCCCAAATTAGTGGGAAAGCACCTAAAATCCTGTGATGGGGAGTGGGCCTGCAATTTCATGATGGCAGAGTATCCAAACTAAAATACAGATAAAACGTCAGCCCCACTGATCCTTCTTGTTTCAGGATCTGTGTTGCCATCATCAGTTTTCCTCTGATATGCAAAGCTGATGGGCTGAAGGACTTTCAGTCCACGTTCCCCATGCCCTGGGCAGCCAAGGTCTTAAGGCAGGAGAACAGCAACTTGAAGGAAATGAGAGTTGTTGCTTTTTGGGAAGACTGCTTTGGAATCAGAAGCGGGAATGAAACAAATTTAGTCCCAGACACTCAGTAGAATTCAAAGTTTGACTCAGATTTGTTGGGGTTTATTTTGTCGTCTTGTTGAAGATAATGCAAA
This sequence comes from Mesitornis unicolor, assembly GCF_000695765.1. Classification (NCBI taxonomy): domain Eukaryota; kingdom Metazoa; phylum Chordata; class Aves; order Mesitornithiformes; family Mesitornithidae; genus Mesitornis; species Mesitornis unicolor. Next base: position 5,290 of record NW_010182241.1, on the reverse strand, counting down.
GAAAATGTGGTGCTTTCAGAGAGGAGTTCAGTGTGGGAGGAATTTCTCAGGAAGAGCTTCTTCAGCACAGTCAGGGGATTGCCTGGCTGCTTCTGTCCTTGCTGTTGGGTCATCTTGCCTGGATGTCTCTCTCTTCTCCAGGCTGTGGGCTCCTTGGGCAATGCTGCTTGTGAAGTGGTACCAGACACCAAGAAAGGAGACTTTCCACTGAGGAGAGCCCTGCACATCCTCAAGCTGTTACTTCTGCTTCCCCGTCCCCTTCCAGCCTATGACGAGCTGATGTTCGATGGCCGCCTCGGGGAAAGCCTCCTGGTGTTAAAACCCTCGTAAAAAGGGGAAGAGAAGGTTATGGAAATTCACACTATCCCTTTCCATGACTCTTTCCATACTCCTCTCAACAGTGCACCGACCACATGGGGAGTGTTCTCTCTTCTTAGGTCACAGCCTTAAAAATGGCAAGAGATTCTGCTTCCTTCCTTCTTTCCTTTCCTTTCCTCCCCTAGTGAGGACAGTTGACTAATGAGCTCTCTGGCTGAAGCCCCCTGTCAGGTCGATGTCCTGAGCAGGCTTCCTCCTGTAGGGACTGCATGATGGAATGGGGATCCTGGTCAGGGCGGCCTCTGTGCTCCTTGAGGATGCTCAGGCTCTCCTGATTTCCAGGCTCCTTTCCCTGCCCCGTGCAGCTCCAGCCGCAGGTATGGAAGCAGCAGAGTGGCCGGATCAGCCTCCTGGTGAGAGGGGAGATTGCAGTCAGATCATTGCAAACAGGACTTCATTAATTATAAATGGACAGGTTTCCCTGAGCTGCTGTAGCCCTGTGTGAGTCTCATTCTAGCTGAGGTTTTTGTAAATTTTTTTTCTCCCGAAGACTTGCTGAAGGAGCTTGAAATAGCGTGATGGATAAATGAGGAGCCAGCTGTGCTCTGCAGCCAGCCCCACCAGAGCCTTTCTGCAGCACTAGCCCACAGCAACCTCTTCTCTGCCTCACTCCACACTCCTGTCCCTTGGGTTCTGCCATCTGGTCCCGCTCTCCAGGTTTCTTCTTCCTAGCAGCGTGTTTTTGTCTCCTCTTGTAACCTCTTTTCCAGCGTGTGGTCTTAGCCCTTGGTAATGCACGGACATATGTTCAGACAACAACATGACCAAGTATTCCCACTGTTGGACACCCACTTGGCTGGTCTGTGCCTCCCTCCTCCATCTCGGAGATGGTCCTGGTTAAATGAAAGCAGAAGGAACAATAAAACCAGCAAACTTTGGCTTTCGACTAGGAGCTGCTGGACAGTTTCTCTTCTGTTTTCTGACACAAACCACCACTTACACAGCTCCTGACTGCCTGCTGGCTGCCTCCACACAGGGAAAAGCTGGGATGTACCCCAATGCTCCAAGGGATGCACCAAGACTGGATGGAGGTGGCTGGAGGGCCAGGCCGTGTGTCCAGCTGGAGCAGGTTGTCTGTCCAGTGGGAACATCTCTTTTCCTGAGTGCCATAACAGTGAGTGTGCTGAGCTGTTTATCTCATGGCAAAGGCAAGGGATGGAAATGGTGTCCATGGAGGATTTGCTGGCTGTGTGGCAAATTCAGAAACTGCTTTTCCTACCTCTCTGATGCCCGTGGTTACGGAGGTCCTCTCCAGAGGTCTCTCTGTACTGCTGCCTCAAATTTGTTTCTCCATCCAGCTCCCCAGGGTGGCTGTGTCCTCCCTCATAGTGTGAAATGGCTCTTTTCAGAGAAGCTGTGACTTGTGCCTCTGAAATGTTGGCTCCACACCCCGATTTCTGAGCCTGTGGGGCTGGCCAGCCTTCCCCTGCCCTTCACCCCCGAGCGGGGGAGCACTCCTTCTTCCTCTGCGGGAGCTGCAGGCAGCTCCTGAATCCATGGAATGTGTCCCATCTGCAGTGCGTTAGGGGTCTGCTCACAGCGGAGGAAGAAGCACATGTGGGTTGTGAACCCTTCTGAAGAAGAAGAAAAGGGGCTAATTAATCTAAGGGATATGGTGCCAGGAGCCACATCTGGGGGCCAACTGGCCCTGCAAGCGTGGCTCTCAGGTGCTACCCACCCCCTTGAGGGGGTCATGCAGAGGTGGTGTGGACCCAATGGGTAGGGGAATGAGGGTGTGAGGGGTCCTGGCACAGAGGGACCCTAATCAGTGAGGTCATGGAGAGTTCCTTCTCTCTGTCCTTTGGGAAGGCTCAAGGAGATGTGACTCTTGCTCATCTTTCCAGGGCACAGCCCACCTCGACCCCTCTGCCTCTGGCACAGTGGCTTCAATCCTCAGCTGCCCAAGCCCCCTCCTTTTCTGCTGTAGCAATGACAGGTGAGAGGGGCCACACCACCGGTACAGTCCACCCTTGCTCCTCTTCTCTGCGGGGTCTGATGAGCTCCTTGCTTTCTGTGCTGGCTCCCAGTTCTGCCTCATTCACCTCAGTGCCCTGGCCCTGCAAAGCGTGAACTTGGAGAGATGCTGCAGCTGCCCTCGACCTCTCCTCTGGTACCATCTCTGCTGCCTAGAAGCTCATGTGGTGAATTAAGGGGAAGTGAAGGCAGCAAAGAGCACTTTGAGCTGCCTCCCTGCAGCTTGCCCTCCCAGAGGAGCCCTGTGCTCCCTGCTGAGGGGCTGGGCTGTCAAATCCCGCTTGCTGCCTTGCTGCCCCATCCTCTCTCTATCGCTGATCTCACTTCCCGGGCTCGGGTTTGATCTTGGCGGCGAGCAGCCCGGCCGTCCACGCTCTGCCTGCGCAAGTTCCTGAGAAATGAGGTATTTCATGTTTGTCTGCTGAGCCCCTGCCGAGCAGTACGCTGATGCCCAATCTGCACTACAATGCCCTTGCGCTTCCCCGTTTTCAATGGGCTCATTTTCCGGGATGGCTGAATATGAAATGAGCCGTGGGGCTGGGAGGCAGCAAGCCCATGCCCGAGCACCAGTGCGTCGCCCACCTGCACCAGGGATGCAGTCGCTCCCCTTGCCCGGTCGCATAAGCCTGTGCCTGTATCCCCTGCGCTGGCCATCCCCGGGGCGGCAGGGGGCCAGGGCTCACTGCCCTCAGCTGGCCCCTGCTCTGCTGCAACGCTTAGGTGGGATCAAACAGCGGCTGCACGTCTCTGCAAAAGCGAGCGAGTGTTTGCATGTGTGAGGCTGGAAGGAGCTTGGTGTCCAGCTCCGGGGGGTTAGTGTAAACACAGAGTGAAGCTGACTTGAGGAGGGATGCCAGCTCCCTGAGCCAGGCTCCGCTGCAGCCAGGGGCGGCTGCAAGAGTTACTAGAAGGCTGCTGATGGCTGCATTGGGTTTGCACATCTCATTTCTCAGCCCTGTTGTGGTCGCACAGGCTCTGGCAGCCCTGCTGCCAACACAGTCCCCAGTGCGGGCTCCTATGGAGGTGCAGTCCCCTGGGGATGCTTCACATCTCCTTCATCCCTGAGGTGAGCCCGTGCCTTCAGGGAGGAGGAATCCACTTGCACCCCAACTAAGCCTGCTCTGGGGTTGCTTGCTTTAGCTTTGAGCACTGCCTAGACTCTTAGATGCTTTGTTTATGGCTTTGTTTATGGCGTTGATAATTTTCTCGTGTCAGGTTTAGGCATAAGCATTCTTTCCACTGCTGCATAAGAAAGTAATTAGGTGAGGATGGAAAGGACATTCCTCTTCTTCAGAACAAAGAAAGAAGCCATGGCTGTTATCGGGCACTGCTCATGGCATCCAGGCCTGTGCAAGCTCCTGTCCAAGCAGTGGTTCTGACCCAGCGGGGCAGGTGGGCGAGCTGATGGCGTCCCAGGAACTGCCAAAGCACCCGATGGCATTTCCTTTGATGCTGCTGCCCTCTAAGCCATCTGCCAGTGCCAAGATCAAAGCCTGAACCCACTCAGCCCCGTTGCTCCCGTGGCACTTGCTTACCTGCCAAGTTACCCCTGCTTTCCCTCACTTGCAGGGGCCTGGCCAGAGGGGATGTGCTGGGGTCCTGTTCTGCTCCAGATCTAGTGTGCTTTTGTAGGGATGCATTCCCTCTGCTTTCACTTCTTTCCTGGCTCCTTTGCACCCCAGCAGTGCTCCTGTCCCAGGGAGGGGATGTCTGTGGTTCAAGAGGGCCTAAAAAGCAAGAGGCACTGGGAAGAAGGGAGCTGGAGTCACTGGTTTCAAATGGGAGAGGTGTTAGGAGAGCAACTACTGGAGGCAGGAGAGGAAGCACTGGGGGACCTCTCTGCCATGAAGTTTTTGAGAGGTAGATGGCTCATTGAGAGCCAGGGGAGGTGGCATCTGCAGCAGGAGAGGCTGGAAGGAGAGGAGTGTCAGTGGGACGGGGTCCTTAAGGAGCTGGAGGAGCAGTGGGCACGGGAGGAGAGCGTGTGCTCTATGTGGTAGGACCCCACATATCAAAAGAGACAAAAGAGATCAGATAAATTCATAGGCTGATAGGATAATTTGCCTTTTAAATCCAGCAGTCAAGCTGCAGTGTCTGGCTGAAGAAGGTCCTACTTGCAGGCTGCCAGAAGGCATGAGGTGCACCCAAAGGAGAGTTCATGTCCTCGCGCAGGCTTCCAGCTGCTGCGCTCAAGGTTGGGACATCGAGTGAGGTGCACCTTTCATCCACCTGAGTTTGGCATGATGGAACCAGGTCAGTGTTACTGGCCACAGGACCCACTGCAAGGACACACGCTGGTGAGCATCTCCAGCTGCAATATCCTCCTCTGCCTCCTTGTGTACATAAATGCGGTGAGGGGTCTTTAGCAACCCACCAAGTTCACAGCCATCACTGTGGGTCAGAATGAGCCCACTCCAAATATACTGTGTTGCTGGGCTGGGAGCAAGCCTGCACTCCTCTGGGAGGATTTGCTCCCTGCCCGTGATGGCCAAGGGCAGCAGAGATCAGCAGAGATGTGGCAGAGGACAAGGACAAACTGATGTATGTGGCTGAAAGGGTATTTTTGTGTTCCCCCTCCCCGCATCTCCCCTCGGCTCCCTCCTCCTACTCCTCCCTCAGTCTTTCTCAGTGCATTATGAAGCAGTCATTTCAAGCCATCCCTCGAACTCCAGGTGCCCATGCAGAGGCAGATTCCATGGATGGACACCCACTTTAAGCTGGTGGGACATGTCGCCTGGTAGATCTCTTAGCTGAAAGACCTGGAGCTTTTAGGTAGGTCCTGTTCTAGCCTGGACCTATACAACTAAGAGTATAAAGCCCTGCGTTGGGTTTGAGAGGATCTGAGAGCTCTGTAGCCGCGGTGGGATGGCAAATAAGGCTCTTCCCATTGCCGTGCCTGGGAGATGTGATCAAGAGCAGTAAGAGGGTCGACGCTGCC
>NW_010182240.1:34400-46165 GCF_000695765.1 Mesitornis unicolor | reverse complement strand
TCCCTAATGTTCTGTGATTCTGTGAAAGCAAATACTCCCTGTTTATCATGTGAAATCACTCAATAATGTAAAAGAAAATGTAATTAATAGTAGTATCCTACACTAAAAGCTATCTGCTTACCATGCATTAACAAACATGCCAACATAGTATATAAATAACATTAATTATGACATTCAAACTAAACAACTAAATAATTGGACTCTTACCATTCATCTGCAATATGCCACATATATATGGCTTAGAAGCAAGAGGCAACCATACTACCACTCTCGAAGTAGTTAAAGTGAATTGACTATAGTCATGGGGTGGAATGTGACAGATGCATTCAACCCCCTTAACCAAACTGGCATAGCTCGGTACAATCTTCAAAGGAGGTAAAGGCTTGAGTAGCCGGGCCCAGAACTCCTCTGGTTTCAATCAGTTCTCTGAAAACCCATGAAGGAACAGTGGCACAGTGAGTATTGATGCATATGAGCTTGGGACACCAATCATGCAATTAGCACTTGAATGTGGCTTTTCCAAGACTCATTTATCAAGGAACAAAGAAAGTTGTGGGTACAAGGAGTCTCATGCATACCTTTTCCCATTGCATGTAATCTGATTACAGGTGAATCCCTTTATCTCATAAATATGATAGTCTAAGAGAAGTATTTTTGGACCTCTCCCTGCAAGGCAGTGTGGCTGCATGGCAGTTAATCCCCCTTGGGCGGGGACAGCTCTCAAAATTGCTCTTTGAATCAAGAAGACTTTTTACCTGTGTCACATCTTTGGAAGAGGCCAATTTAAGCGCTTCCTGAATTGCAGCGGGACTGCATGCCAGATAACTTTCCCCTTGAGCAGGGACCCTTCTCAGGGTTTGCAATTCCTTACCTGAGACCAAGAAATCCTTCCTTGCCTTCCTTCCTTACTTGTTGCAGATCATCAATAAGTGACTGATAGCATGCTGAATTAATTCTAATGAAACACTGCTAATCAATGTAGTTGTTCAATGTTAATTATTTCAAACTTTGCATAGATCATTCCTTTAGGCATAAACCATTGACTAAGTCTGGGACTAAGGCTGGATCGAGCCGCACCTAGACTCCTCTCTGTGAAGGAGTTTAGAATGCAAGGGAGTCCATTCTGAACCTTCTGACTCAACAGGAGGGTCTCCCTTACCCTTTCTGTCTCCGGTCTCTGTGTAAATCACTCTAAATCGATTCTAACTTGATTTTCCTATCTGTGTATTTCTTTCATGTAGTAAGTAACAGAGTAAACCTTGCCCTTGAACTTTGTCACACTTTTATAAATTCTTACTAAAAGCACTTTTGCTAATACCTTTGACAGTGATTCTTTGACGATCCTAAATCATGCATTCATGATACTCACTAACGCAGCCCAGCTGGCTCAGAACTTGAATGGAAAGGCATAGTTTGCAGGAAGCTGTGTTATATCAGATGGCATTCCTCCCTTGTGATACACAAAACCTGATACATTCACCAGCATAAGACAGGAACCTGTACATAATTTATTGTATTTTGGATGATAGATTAATCCATGCTGTTTAATGCTTGTGACTACTGAAGTTTTAGCTATTTTAAGGTTGGGTAACTCTGAAATCATGTTTCCTAACCTACAGGAACATATTAGTCTGACTATGATCCTGTCTGCAAAATTTATAGTACTTGTCATACTGACCCGACTAAATTGCGCATAGAGTTTTTGCATTCTATTTATCAATTTATTGGCAGTTTCAAGTGGGCACAATAGTTTTAGTTAATTCTTTAACTAGACTATTAAGAAATGTTTCATAAAAGCAGTTCTATATTCATTTTACAGGTATTTCCACTTAAAGAAACCTCAAATCTATCTTGTATAGGGCTAATTCATGATTTCCCGAGGATGAAAGGTACTGCCTATACTGAAGATTTTATTCCTTAGTATCTCTAAATCTAAATAAGAAATGATACATACATATTTAATACTAGATGAGAAAAGTAAAGGCAGTAAGGTTAGTAGAGGATAAATCTCTACCTTTAAATTTTTAAAATGAGAGAAACAAAAAGAAACTCTATATTGACTAAATACAGTATTGGAACTCTGATGCCTTTATTTGCCAGCACTTTTCTGCTTTCATTTTCCAGTTCAGAACTTCTGTAGTTGTCTTTAAGTACACAAAATTAAAGCTCTGGCATTAAAAATAGAACCCAGTAGATTATACAAGTCCTTTTTATGAAGTTCACAGAATCACAGAAGGATTGATGTTGGAAGAGACCTCTGGATGTCATCTTGACCAAACACTCTGTTCAAACAGGACCACCTAAAGTCACCTGCCCAGATAATGTTGAGACAGCTTTTGAGGATTTCCAAGGATGGAGACTCCACAACCTCCCTGTGCAACCTGTTCTTGTGCTCATTCACCCTCACAGGAAAATAGGGTTTCCTGATGTTCAGGAGGATGTTCCTGTGTTTCAGTTTGTACCCACTACCTGTCAGTGGACACCACTGGAAAAAGTCTGGCTTAGTTGTTTCGTAGCTTCCCTTGAGATATTTGTACAGCTTTATGAAATTTCCCCCTGAGCCTTCTTTTCTCTAGACTGAATGGTTCCATTTTTCTCAGCCTTTCCTCTTATGGGAGATGTTCCAGCCCCTTCACCATCTTAGTGACCCTTCTCTGGACTGTGTCCAGTAGCTCCATCTTTCTCTTGTGCTGGGGATCCCAGAGCTGGACATACTGCTCCAGAGCTCGCCTTATCCATGTCGAGGAGAGAGGAAGGATCACCTCCCTTGGTGTGTGGTTAAGATTCTTCCTAATGCAGCCCAGGTTATGAGTGGCCACCTTTGACCCAAGGGCACAATGCTGGCTTATATTCAATTTCGTGTCTACAGGGTTCCCCTGGTACTTTTCTGCAAAACTGCTTTCCAGCTGTTAGGCCCCTAGCATATACTGGTGCCCAGAGTTGTTCCTCCTCAGGTGTAGGACTTTTCACTGCCTTTTTTTTAATTTCTTGAAGTTCCTGTCAGCCCATTTCTCCAGCCTGTTGAGGTCCCTCTGGATGGCATCAGAAGCCTCTGGTGTGTCAGCCACTTCCAGTTTTGTATCATCAGCAAACTTGCTGAGGGCACCTTATGCACCATCAACCAGATTAGTAATGAAGATGTTGAATGATATTGGACCCAGTGTTGATCTCTGGGGTACACTGCTAGTTACTGGCCTCCAACTAACTTCATACCATTGATCACAATCCCCTGAGCCCATCCATTCAGACAGTTTTCAGACCACCTTGCTATCTGCTCACCTAGCCCATACTCTGAGGAGGATATTATGGGAGACAGTGTTAAAAGCCTTCATGAAGTCCACATAATCAAGTGTGCCATTTCCACTGCTCTCTGCATACCTACCAAGCCAGTCATTTAATTGTAGGTTATGAGGTTGGTCAAAAATGATTGCTTCTTTTTGAATTATGCTGATTAGTCCTGATCAGCTGCTTGTTTTTCATGTGCCTGAAAATGACTTCCAAGATTTGTTATTCCATCACTTTCCAAATGTTCCCAGGAGCTGTTTAAGTAAACATAACCTAAAGACTGCTGTATGTCAGGATGCAGATACAAAACTTACACACAGTAGCTAAACTCTACCATAATTTAAATGTGGAGAAGTTGGGTTGAAAACAGAAATCCTAGTCCCCAGCAGGTAGTCACAAGTACTGTCACAGTTTTCAGCAAAAAAGTAAAACCCCAATTGTTTAGGTCTAGTAACCTTGCCTTAGCAGATGAATAACTCTCCTAAATAGGTTTTCTTTCAAGGAATCTAGCATTGCTTAAGATAGCGCAGACAGATGTGTGCTGGTTTTGCGCAGGAGCAGCCATTTGGAAAGTTTGTTAAAGACGGTAGGTGCTATCCATTTGAGGACTGGTGGGAAATGGCAGATCAACCATTCTTGAATGGTCTTACAGGAAACAGTGACAGTTTTTATGAATGAAAGGCAGTGAAGGCATGAGACTGATAGCACGTCAACTGGCCATCACCCATGCCCACTTCCCAGTGGGGTCTCCACTGTGGTTGTGTTTACATTCTGTGAGCTCTGTGGTATAGAGGGAATTTAATTGCACAATGACATTAGGGATCAATGACAGCACTTTCCATGATTCATTACAGACACTGGAAATATAACATGCTTGCAGAAAGATTCGATGTCTTGCAAATTCTGCTATTATTCTGCTGTATATTGCACAGAAGGAACTGCATTGAATGACTAAGGCAGTCACCCATTCCTTGTTTGTCTATCTGTATATCATAAGCCTTCAGGATTCTGCACTTCTTAGCAGGCACTAGGAATAGACAGTTAAGTTTTATCACAGTATATAACAAGATTGTATTGAGTCATTTAGCCTCCCTATTTTTCCACAAGAAAATTTGTAAAATGCCCAGTGAACAGGGTATGCTTGTTTTTTGGGTTGTTTTTTTTGAGAGTAAATCAGCACAGTTTTGCTGACTGAACTAGAGTGGTGATCTATGTGTTCGTGTGCATGCATTCTCCTGAAGTTTTCAATACTTGTACATGCAAAAGTTAAAATTTATTCTCTGTCTTTTGGCAATTGTTTTGAGATGTTAAATAATCTTGAAATCAGAATAACATAGTTTACTGATGTTTTGTTGAAGTGCTTTAGAAGACACAGTTCTGTATTTCAGAAATATTAGTAGTTATGCTATCTTTCCAGATAAATTCTTCCATCTTTAGAGTCTATTTCAGTATTGCTCCTTCTAACAGAAAATTCAGCCTGTTTAGATTTGAGCATTAACCTATCCAGTGTACATCATGTTCTTTCTGCCATAGGCTATTAATGTGATTAATTGCTAAGTAATTGTAACTCGACTCTTATCAAAGAAACCCTTTCAATATAAATTGCATTACATGATACAATTTTGTCTCTGAATAAATAAATGCACTGTTCAGACCTAGACTATTTACCTACTGCTTATCGTGGAGAAACTATGGAAGGGAAATTATTTACTTGCTATGAAACTATTTATTTGCCTGTGATCTAGCTAAACTTCTTTCTGAAGTGGCCATCTCATTTCATTTGTTCATAGTAAGATTCAAAGCATCTTTGCAAGGACATTTAACCATCAGTGATCTGCCTCCAAGATTTCTTACTTTGTTGTCCTATACTTCCTAACAAAAGAGTATGTAAGTGGAGAGTCCTATTAAAAAAACTAGTTCTGCAGAACTACCAGACAAGTTCCTAGTACATTCTAGGTGCTTCTTAGAAAAGAGAAAATACTATGACTCAGTTTCTACAGCTCACCAGCTGTTAACTAGGTCTTTGATTTGAAGTAGTTGCTTCTGCTTTTGAGCTTGAGTCATACAGTAGTTCTAAAGGAGATACAGAAAAAATATAGATGTCTAAGGAATTTACTGTCCTAGTTGGAGAACTATAAGGGAGAGAATTTGAAAATTAACCCATGGTGTTTTTTCCGCTTCTGCAAAGAGCATCAAAGTATTGTCTCTCTTAAAAAGCACATTGTGCTAACCTTCATATTAAAACAAATATAAAAAAAATAAAACTAGATTTAAAAGAAGACTAAAGGATTATTTTTATATTCCTTATTAGTCCTGATCAGCTGCTTGTTTTTCAAACTTCTCTACTAACTTTCAATCAGTGAAAGAGCTATGTGGTGTCATCGTGACTCAGCAGGCATATATAAAGAGCGAGCACTGACATAATCCCTTCTAAGGAGGAAAGAGATCCCTCCTGTTCAGATAAACTTGATAAAAGACAACATATACCATATTTAGAACACAGTTTTCAACTTATTTAGTATTGTTTTGCCCACTATTCCTACAGATGATCAAGAAAATTATGATGCATTAGGCCCTGTGCTTTATTGCTCTTGATAAAGTTACTGGTGCTTTTACTCCATACCTGCCTTGGTTTAGCATATTTTAATTTAGGAAAGCAAAAGAAAAATGGTCGAATTAAATCCCTATTTAGTAAACTCATATGGGTCATTCAAAATTCAGGCCCCAAATAGCCTATAAGCTGTAACACAGGTTATCAAAAGGTATTTCTTTCTCAAATGAAATAACTGAGAGAACCAGACTAATAACAAGAGAAGATAAAATATGTATCGTTTTTTGCCTTAATATATTTTTTTCCTTTGAAAAAGTAGTAATTCCTAGCTCAACAGCAAATGCTGAGGTGAGAAAAGAAGAAACAAGATAAAGACTGGGAAGCAGCTCCTCAGGATACATTCCCAATGTTTCATAATTCAAGTTCTGTCACATTCAGATATACTACCTTGATGCATTTTTCTTGAGCAAATATTTGTTCAGCTTGCTCAGATTCTGTGTAAGATTTAACATCTACAGTATCTCACATTAAGAAGTTTGAAAAATTGACTACAGTTATACTATGGCCCTAATTTTGACACTGGAAGAGGCGACAAATATTTGTTCTGAATTTGCCTTCTTTGTGCCACTGATAATTTAACTTTCACATACAGGTCTCCAGCAAATCTTCTAACAGTCACTTCTGGAGTGAAGAAACCTCATGTAAAAATTTTCTACTGTTAGAAATCAAGGAACGTGTATACTAGGGACAAGTAAGTAGACTGAAACTCTCCAGCCTACAGAGAGTGTATGCTGGGTTTGTGAAATCATGAGAGACAGTGAATAAGGAATGGCTGTACATTTTATTTTCCAATGTACATGAAGCATTGAGAGAAGCTATTTTGGAAAGACTGAAAACAAACCAAAGGAAGTAGCCTTTAAATAATGTCCAGTTAAATCATGAGATTCTACTGCCATGAGCTGCATGGATTTAAAAAGCTTATGAACAAGGCAATGGGGAGAAAATCCCTCACAAGTTACGAATAAAGAGACATTGCGTTTTGTCAGGAAGCCCTAGACCTGCATGTTTTTGAAGGTTACAAGAGCATTTGGAAGAAGTACTGCATGCTCATTCTATTCTAATTTTCTTCCTTAGGCATCAACTATGATCAGCTATTAGAGCACGTATAATGAGTTAGATGGACCTCCAAGTACATCTGACTAGTCCTTGGATCAGCACTCTCAAGATTTTAGTTTGGCATAATTTTAGTTTCTTCTGGTTTTACTTTCTGTAAGCTTTTCTGAAATTAAGAAAACATGAAAACTCAGATTAGCATCACAGCCTTTTATCAGGAACATATAGGATGACAATTGCTTTCTAAAGACTGCAGAATTGTTTTGGTCTGTTGACCCATAAAGGGGTCATACTCTTCTAGCTGATGTGGGAGCTGCCAGCACAGTTAATTTGAGGTCTTTTAACTGAAAAATCCCTTTACCAACACGTGCTCCTCTCTCTGCCAGGTCATTTGCCTGTCAAGTGTGGATGCTGACAGTAACTTTGAAACAAAACTGCTCTTTGGAATTACTGCAGCAAATGTCGCTGTATCTTATAATTAAAATTTTCCACACTAGAAAGTCTCATCTGGCAAATACTGCTCAAATACAACTTGCTGTTAGCGATTATTTCTTCCAAGATTTTAAAATCAATGGGATGCATTTTAACTTATCTATAGGTCTAGCAAGAACTAGAATGTGTACAAATTCAAATACAGATGCTGGTTTCTCAATATACAGAAAAATCTCTTTTCTTTTTATGTGCCTAATTGTATAATTTATTAGATTTTACTAGATAATAGTGTAAGGATGAGTCTTTTTTCAGCTTTATCCTTCGACAAGATAATTTGCCTAATATTTTCAATTCCAGCAGTGTTGCTGAGATAGAAAATTATGTTCATAAAATACTGTAAATTCATCAAGTAGATTTTGAGGTATTATCTCTTCTTAAAACTGCAGTTTGTATGGTGATTCCTACAGTTCAGGTATTAAATATAACTCAGGAGGCTAACATTGCTAAGCATTGTTTCACTGTCCATTTTAAATTAGATGTCTGATCCTGTAACTATAGTTGACAGTATGACTGTAGTAGAGCCAGGAGAAAGAGAAGAGGATGGTAATGTCCAAACTGGTACATAAGATCCAATGTCTGAAAGCTTGAAACAAAACAAACATTATTTTAAAAATAAGGGTGAATTTTAAAACTTACCTATATAAACACTATTAAAATCTTTGACTTACCTGTTGTAGCCATTTATGCTAGAACAATTTGGGAGACTGTGATTTCCACAGGTCTGTCAAGCTATTCTGTTAGAGGTTTATTGCCTCTGAGAAGTCTGACATTTAAAAAGTCACAGATGTGACTACTTTTTTTTTCCCATTCTGCTAACCTTGTTAATGAGAAGAAGAAATGGTGGATGTCTGTCACAACTGAGGACTGATTTGACAATGCAACTAAGCTGTCCTTCTAGCCAGCTACTGTCAAGAAAGGTACCAGCCCCTCTGCATTGGCTGCACCCTTATTCCCATGATTTTCATAAATTGTCTCCCTAATGTAGCGGTATCCAAACCTTTTTGATCACACACCCCATCAGTAAAAAAATTTTGGCCACATCACCCTGATATATGTGTATTTATCTTTAATAACTTATATACATTTACTACTGTATTAATATATTATACACATTATAAAGCATGCAAAAAAGTGGAGATTAAAAAAGATGAGATTAAAAGGAAATAAACACATTTTTTAGAACTATTTTTTAAAATCTTTTTTATTAACAGTACAAAAAATATTTTCTTCCCAAACCTCAATGGACTTTTCCCCATTTTGGAGACCCCTGTGAGTAAGTTCACAGACAGACACTTTTAGAAAACTAACCCTGCAAAACAAAGTGATTCTTTTTTGGTGGATGAAGTTTCTGAACAAGCTCACTGTGGGCTCACAGAAGCACCAGTGGGATAGGAAGTGTTGTGACCATCCCATTTGTGGCAGCTAAGTCTTCAGAGTCAGAGCATCAGCCTGTACCCTACCTAACTGCAGCAACTACATCCACTACCATGCACACAACATCACTTTTAGGTGTCACTACTTTTACTGGCTTTATTACAAAGGTGCCATCAGCAGTTTGAATCTTGCTGCAAGCTAAGACCTACAGGAAAGCTTAGTACCTGTGGCATTGGATGTTGCGATGTGTCAAGTTTACCATTGACATTACATGCCTCACAGAAATTTACAGAAAAATTCATCGTGCTGAGTTAGGAACCACCGGCACTCCATAGAACATATTAAGCATTCTCCTAGGAAATACTGAAGACAGTCGTACTTGGAAACTTGGTGCTACCATATTCAAAATGCATCACTGCAAAATCTGTCAGTGAAGTGAACTTGGACATCCATATAAACTAAGATAATCTCTTTAATTTAGACAGAAACAAATTAGGAAAAAGGAAACTCTGCCTTTGTGAATTGGTACAGTCCACAGTCTAATTCTGCTTCCTGAGCTGTAAGAAGACATATCTGTTCTTACTGTCCTATCTATCTATACTGAAATAATATAAAACTTCTCATGGAGGCAAAAGTCCAGTTTAGAGTGACTGAAAAAGAAAATGGCAAAATGGAAGTACACACATCTTGAAAATGGACAGACAATTTGATCTGTAAACTTAGAGATCTTCTATCTGAACTCTTTTTTTATGAAATTAATCCTGTCAGCTGATCTTGCTTCTTCAGTTCTGCAGGCAGAAACTAATGTCCTTGTGCTGATATTTCAGCTTCCTGTCTCAGTTTGTCCTTTCCAGATTCATTTGTTTGTATTGAGAAAGCTATCAATCATGCAGCTTAATAAATGTATGCTACTCCTTGCAGCTGTCAGTGCTATCTGAAGTGAGTCTCATGCATATTAATGCTGTAATTTTATTAAAGCTTTTGAACAAATAATATGATACCTGGTAGGACACTGAGGAAGAGAATATAAGACATCAAAACTAATAAGTGAGAGTGGTTTATACTGCAGAATGATGGTGAAAGTCCTTTAATCATTGTCTAATTTCTGTTTCGTGATGGAGAAACAACAGAACAAAAATCCCTCCAGCCTATGAGTAACTTCAGCTTCTCTTTAATAAATTATTACCAATTTGATATTTCCCTCTCTAATTGCTGGTGCATCATATAAAATATTAACTACTGTTCCTGCAAATTAGGCTGGACAGTTGGGAGTCTCTTACAGATATACTGCTTTAAGATTTGGGTCATTTTGAAAAGGCATCTCTGGGGTTGTGGAGAAGTTTTTCTGAACTGCTGGTAGATTGGAGAAGACAGTAGATATTAAATTGATTTCATTGGTTAAGTCAGCAGAGAGGGATGGCTTGCTGACTGCACACTAATATCTATGCTGCCTTCAGGTCTGTCAGCTAAAATTAATGACTTGCTGCAAACTAGAAAGGACTGTTTTCTGTGGGCTGCTAGAGGATAAAACAGCTTTGCAAGGTCATATTCTGTGCACACTGTGTTCCTCATTAACTTCTGCCTGGCCTAATCGTCAGTGAAAAACAAAATCCCAGTGTAGACATATGATGAAAAGCAGTAATATCTGATTATATTCTGGAGACCAACAGGAATTAAGTGAGCTTACTCTACGAGCAACATATTTAGCTAGATAAGACTTAGGTGGAGCAAAGCTGCTTTTTAGTACAATTAAAGGAAGCAAAATATGAATATATGCCATACCTAATAATAAAGCATGGTCCTATGGTATTCACATTATAACATGCATTTCTTTTTTTTTTAAATGTAGATTTCATATCCATTTCAACTTTCTTTCTTAATTTTCCACCATTCATCAGTATTAACCATAAATAAGAGTTTTCTCTAAAATGATAGACATCTAGATTATCTAAATTGTTAAGACAACAACCTTTGTTGTCTTAATTTTTCCTAATTTTATTTTTTTGTACTTTTATATTGCCAGAAGAGAGATTGCAATGGGAGGAAAGCAAGAAAAAAGAGCAGAGACTTTAGTTTCTTTGCCAGAAGAGAATATATTTTGACCTTTAGCCAGGATACTCAGCCCAAACCAAGTCAAAAGCTGTGTTCAAAAAAGCACCATGTTGTGTCTTCATTTCTTTCAGAAACATAAACTTGGTGTTAGTTTTCTTCAGAGAGGAAAGGAATTGTGTTTCTCTCAAGGGACTGAAAGAAAATACATAAAGCAAACTTTAAAAAAAATCAAACACATTTTAGAACTAAAGGTATTGCAGACTAAAGAAAAGCTTGAATAAAGCTAAAATAATCAAGATTTATTTCAAATAATAACACATGCTTAGACAACACAGCAGAAAAATGTATATTGTTCACACAATATAGATTGGCATAATGATTGTTTCAAGTAACACATTCTTAGCCGATGAACTAGAAAATTTATATAGTTCACATGATAGGCATTGGTGTAATGATGTTACACCAGTTGTCAGCAAATTATTCCAGGCATTGCACATGCAGTAGCTCAGTCTCTTTACCAGTGAGCTTATAGACAACTGTGAAGAGGCTACGTTTTGGCAGACTCTTGAAGCTGTTGTCTCTCTCAGAAAGGAAGAAGCTTCTGAGAGTTCCTCAGGAGTGTGGGGCTTTCTCATTTTACCGTCTCTTTGGTGGAATGCTGTGGGGTCAAAATACATTTTGATTGTGCTGATATTTTTTAGATTTGACCTATTGTACATTAGGAAATAAATCTCCTAAACAAAGCTTTGAAGTATTATGTGATCCTCTCTGGAAAAAATATGAGAATCTGATATTTAACATACTACATAAGGGCAATGTATCGCTTGTATTTCTTCCAAACCTTTTAACATTTTCCTAAAGCAGTATCTAAGATAAGCAGTGAAGGACAAGAGCTCTG
>NW_010182240.1:26284-34359 GCF_000695765.1 Mesitornis unicolor | reverse complement strand
TGCTACTTTATCACACTGGAAAGGAGAAAACATACTCAATGAGATTTATTCTTGTTCCTAAATTGAAATACAGGGAGCCATTTTGTTGTCATTTATCATAAAGAGTGAAAGCATATGAAGTAGCAGGTTTTCTGCATAAATTGTTTGGTATATGCTACATATTTCTGCTTTTACAGAACAAGTATGCTTGCCTAATGCTTTGTTGACTCTCTTCTGGAAGGTCATATCTTTTATATTGGCATGGTACGTCATAAACTAGCATGGTTAGTGACCATGTGTTACAATGTTGGAATAGCAGAGTAGCGTTATGCACGGTGATTCTAATTGGATCTGACAGGGACAGTGTATGAAGGTTGAGCAGAAGGTGATTATCTAAAAACTGCTACTCCCCAGAACATTTGCAAGGGAGCGTGCACAGATCTGTTACTCAGTTTCCTGTTGAGCACCCAGGTTCCTTTCAGACAAAATCTGTGATGCTGGAAAACAGTTGTGGATGCAAGTGGAGGCTTGCCAGAGAAAAAGAGATCTACACCTTTTATGAATTATACAAATTGATGCTTCAAGCCTCACATCCTTGTCCTTCCTCATTTACAAGGGCCAGTGAAGAAAATATGGTCAAGACTCAACCTGGTGCGAATTTACAGCATCTTACTGTAATGCTGAACTACAAGTTCTTTAGCTCAGGCTGCCCTACAGACAGAAGGCAACTTTAAGGCTCTCTTATATCTGAATTGCCAAATCTAAATCTAGAAGAATCTTTCTCTGTCTCTCCATGAAATGCAGAAGGAGTAAGTTAAATAGAGGTCTAAGCCATGAGGCTGAGATAAGTACCCAAAGTTAGGAAAGAAAACATGTTCTGATAATCCACTGCTGCTGTTGTGCTTCTTTAACATCCCTCTTGCTTCTCAGTGACGTTGCTGTCTTTGGTCCACACTTCCTGACTTCATCTGTCAGCTGCCAAGAGCAACACTATGCCTTGTGGTGTACAACAAAATAAAAATATTCAGAAACTCAAGTAACTGAATTATTTCTACAGAAAGCAGCCCTATCTCCTGCGATGTATGTATTATATGTGTGTTTGTGATTAGCAGACTCTGAATGCTTGCAGAAGGAAAACTGAGTACTAAAATGGTATAGAAATTTGGATATATTACATAATTGTTGGTAAGGAGAAGAACCTCTTGCTGCATGAGTATAGTTAGAGCTGATGTTTCTATGTGTGCCACTTTCCATCAGTTGGCAGTAAATTTGCTTGCCAAGCTATTGTCCACTCTATTGACACTATTGAGTTCTTTGGCTTTTCTTCATCAGCAGCTTTAGGTTGACCAATCTCAGTTCTTCCCGCTGAAACCTTTATCACTGCACTGTCCAAAACACCTGATTTAAATTATCTTGGGTTTTATGATTTTTCACGAAATCTCTGGCCATTGTCTGAGTAGAAGCTGCCTGAGACCTCCTCTGGGGTTGATCCAGGTCTGGGGCAGGTGGGAGAACTAGGGTCCCTGGTGCTGGTGGAGCCTGTTCAGCAGCTGGAGCCACCACAGCTGTCCCAGGGAAGTTGTCTGTGTTGGTGTCAGTCCCGACAGAGTGAGCGTGAAGGTGCTTCTCCTTGTGAAGCTGTTTAGAGAATAACAACAGTAAATTAATGAAAACAGTAACATCCCTTAAAAGTATTGGAAACCAGAACAATGAGCACACTTCCAGTGTCTGTGCCATTTTATGCTTGCTGTCAGGAGGCCTGGGTGTGTGTGGCAGGAAGGTGGCTGCGGCCGTGATGCTCAGGGTATCCCATGCTCAGGACATCCCACTGTTCAGAGTGTCCCAGTGCTCAGGGCATCCCATGCTCAGACCATCCCATGCTCAGGCCATCCTGTGCTCAGGCCATCCCTGTACACAGGACATCCCGGTGCTCAGGACAGCCTGTGCTCAGTGTATCCTGGTGCTCAGGTCGTCCCGGAGAGGCTGCCGCTGATGGGTCGCTGGACTCTGACCGCTGCGGGGTTCCGCCGGCCGGTTCAGCTCGTCCTCAAGCTGAGAGATGCAAACAGTGGTGGGAAAGTGACATCTCTCGGCCAAAGAGGAGATTTGCAACACTCCCCAAACTGCTGTAGCTCAGATGATGCAGGGACGGCGAGGGACTAATTATCGTCTCTCCTGCAGTCTCCGTTTGCTTTTAAAATATTGATAGCTAATTGCTTTCCACTGTTATCACTGAACCTCCTAATCCTGGCAGTCTTAATGCTCTACTGCTGGTATTTGGCCTCTGATGTTTTAGAACTGGGCTGAACTAAATAAATGAACTCTTAGAAGTGAAAAACACTTATTTCAACCTTTTTTGGTTTAAAAATAAAACACCTAATGAACATTCATTAGCTAAGAGAACAGAAAGAATAATACATCTTTAATGAAGTATGATAATGGTAGCTTCATTACCTTGTCCTAATGCTTTGTGGCAGGCAAATAACTGCTCAGAGTAAGACAGACTGAACTTCTCGTGCAACATGGGGTTTCGTAGATTATGATGCAGATGGCAAATTCCAACATCCAATGTCTTTCACTGTCTGCAAATGGATGGACAGGTTAGGCTGCTGAGTGTCTGAAGCGTGCTAGGATAATCTAGTTCAGATAAACTTTGTATTACTCTTTCTACCTACTGAATTTGCTAGAAGTCTTTAGAAACTCACTGTAAGCTTTCCTTGATTGAAATGTTACCTGTCAGTATAGACATTGATGAATAGAATTGGTGGTGAGAGCACAGGGAATCAAATAGCAGGGTTTTTTTGTTGGTGGGTTCAGCTCATGTGTCAGTTCTGCACTTTTAGATCAACTGAGACTTTATGAACTGCTGTAATGGAAAAATACTACTGTCTTAAAAATGGCCTAGCACTTAACAACTCAGTCAAATTGGTGATTTTCTTTAAAGCACTTGACCTGATATGACAACAGGAAAAGGGAAATCAAATAGACTCTTACCTCACTTCTTCACAGGTAGGGTTGTTGGGAATGTCAGAGATTAAAAAATCCCCACAGAAGAAAAACAATCAGTCTAATTAGTATATTGATAACTAGATAACAGACCTTGATTGTGCTCCTAGTTAGATATGTTTGTGCTTTACCATTGCCCTTAATTTCAGCAAGGTGTACATTATATGCCTTTCCCCTTAGGGATCTTCAATTGTTCAGCACACCACTGTATGGAAATCTCACTTCTGTTTATAGGATCTTTTTTCAAATGTTATGTTAAAATCAACTGCTTCCAGAAATCTCTTCTACTGCGTTCTTCTCAGCGGTAATCTCTATCTGCTCTCTTTCAGTGAAACCACTGCACCATGTCTCATCCTAGGCTGCATTTTTGTCTTTGGACTGTGTTTCTCTGATTCCTTCCATTCAGTGATGATGGTGAGTAAGTCTTTATAATCGAGTTATACTGGATGGTTTCAGTTGCATTTATGAAGTGAAATTTCATCAGCTTTTTCTTCATCATTAGTGTTACAGGAGTAACAAGGACGCAGTACTTTTACTTCAATTACCAAGTTTTTGTAAACAGGATGTAGGATTTCCTTGATTGGTACTTTTCATTTATTTGTCCAACAGTTTAAACAATTTCCTGAGAAAGTCACATCAAGTGTCACATTATGTTTCCTGACTGGCTTCACTCTGTCACTCACAGGTCCCTTGGTGCCTGCAGTTTGGGGTGCACAGTTTGCTATATACCCTTTTGCATCATTCAGCATCGTGCTACAGGGATTTCCTTTTCAGAGGTTGGAAGTCACCTGTTACTCAGACTCATGGCTAGCAGGGGTGAGGCGTGAGAAGAGAAAGACCTGGTTCTCTTTACAATTGCACTTTTGTGTCTTTTTGACTGTTACAGAAATTATTGCTCTCAAATGTCTTCAGAAAAAAACGATTTTTTTTTCTGGATAAATAAATACAAACATAAGGGTACATTGGCCAATGAAATCATGATCAAGATCATGAATACACAGAATTACATCACTGAGCTCCAAGCCTGAATTTATCTTTTCAGGTCCAAGATCTAGTAAGCAACTGATGACCAAACACATGTTGAACCAGTACCTCAGGTGCCTTTTCTGTGATTAAATTATAAACATAGGAAAACCTGCTTCCAAGGTACATCTTCAAAGCACTGTGCAGCATGAGGTAATTTGATTTTATGCAAATTTTATCAAAGGAAATTATAATCTTGAATTCTCATCTGTGGAGCACAAAATTACAAGAAGGTTATTTTGCTTTATTCCCTCCTGCATGTATAGTTAATAATTTAGCTCTTTTCTGTGCAGACTGAGTGACAGGACGGTACTTAGGAAATACTACGTTACAGGATGGTCTGCTCATCAATCTCCCAGTTGGACCCTAAACTTAAAGTAGAAGATTATATTTAATCTTCTGCTAAGATTTGTGGCAGAGCAATGAAAAAGCAAGTAACAGGTTTAAATCCACTACATTGCTGCTTCATCTTGGATGAAATGTGTTTAGTTCAAGAACTCCCCCAAATCTTCAAAACTACCAGTGGCAAAAGAGATTATTTGTAAAACTGTAAAATCCCAAAAGAAGCATGTTTGCCTTGTCTATTGCTAAATACTGAATGACTTATGCCTTAAAGAATGGTACATTTTATATTCAGTGTTTTTGGCAGGAAGGAGGAAATATTCATTGTACTTCTTAAATACTTGTTCTCATTACTTAGACCTCCAGGTTTTTGACTGCTGCTAGAAATTGACTGTCAACTCAGATGGCAAGAAGCTTGAGAGGTTTTTGAGAATTATATGGGGAAAAAGAACTTTTGTGGTCTGTTTCAGGCCCGGTGTTGGAAAGGAGGCTCAGTCTTTGGTGCACTGGATTTGGCTGGGACGGAGTTAACATCCTTCTCAGCAGCCCTTTGCGGTGCTTCAATACTTTGGCTAAAACAGTGTTGATAACACAGCAGGTGGGCAAGACATTAGCAGGGTACCTAGCCTACATTATGTATCTGCTCAAGGGTGTCTAGACAAAGCCAATCTGAATTCTTACCCATATCCACTGAGAGAGCTGTTACAGGGATCCCGTGTGGGGTATGTGGTAAAGGCAAACAGTGTGGGGTATGTGGTAAAGGCAAACAGATAGTCACATGAGAAAAGTTAAGCATATGAGTAAAACCTTGTATCATCTTATAGATCACATTGTCTGATTCGGTGTGATTTACAATTGAGGAGCCATCAATGTGTTGTTCAAAAACCCAAGGCTGTCTATTCCGTATCCTACAGATAGATACTTGTGTCTATGGTCGTTATAGAACTAACAACTATTATTACATAGAACTTTGCAATTACAGCTAAGATATAGCACTTACTATTAAAACTTAGGTTTACAATCAATTATCCCTACCAAAACAACCATACAAACAAACAAACCCCTAAAATCAAAAGACCAAAACTCCCTGCACACACTCAAGGCCTGTGCAGCTTGTCAGATCCTTCCAGGTACAGTTCATACTTTGGATTGACCCTTGAGGTAGCCATCCCTTGTCTTCCCAGTTGTCCCTTGTCCTTCTGCTGGAGCAGTTCCCTTCAGCTAGTCTCAATGGCTAGTGATATGTTACTGTTTTCCACAAAGTTTGGAGGCAGCCCTCCACTGATTTGGGAGTAGGGAGGTGGGCTGTTAGTGAAGTTAAATTTACCATGTGTGCAAATTCTACTATCAGCCTGGCTAACATGTTGTCTAGACTTTGGCTGCATATGCCAGCTTGTCATTGCTGCTATCAGCAGGAGTGTTGTAAATATCTGGACCTGCAAGAGAACACGAAGTGCGCCTTGGGCCTTGGGACTCAATCTTAAAAATCAGGGATTATCCACCCAGTGGCGATGAACTGAGTCTTTCCATGCCCATCCAGGGCCTCCCAGGCAAGTAGGCCTCTGAGCTGTGTCAGAGCCACGGACACAGCCAACAGAAGGCAGCTTTACCCTTACAGGCTGTCCCACATGTGTTTTGATGGGAGCTGACTTATTTGATTCTTGGGTAAGGCAAAATGTCCAAATGTTTGGGCTCTGACAGTCTCCTCATTCATTGTTTACAATGAATATATCTTGGGGCAACCATAAGTCCCAATTGTGATTTGCATGCTTTGTAACCAGATCTTTTGCTGGTTTGCTATGGCACTGGCCTGTACGTAGTACTGGTGTGTGAAACACCCACTTGTTCTCTCTCTGAAGCAGCTTTGGTAACTTCAGTTTCTAATGCACTGAGTTTTGTAGCTTTAGTGAGAATGCCTGCACCCATCTTGGATTTCAGTGCCTCCTCTTGTGCACAAGTTAGACATTCTCCAAAAATAGTGCACAGGATACATTACCTTTCCCATTTATTTTACTGTTTTGTTCCTTCCTACACTGGTCCACCCACTCCAACCCCTTCTCCTTACTTCTCCACAACACTTCTGCCTTTGCCTTGTCTGCAGGAGGTTTACAACCATGCTTCTGCAATAGTTCCTCCATGGTAACCTGCTGACTGCACCAAATTAATGTGACAAAGAGACTCGACTGCAGGGTTCAAACTATTTATTTGAACAACACATGCAGATTCAATATGCCACTATTGCAGGTTTTACAGATACAACGGAGAAATGCATCATTGCAGTTTAAAAACAGGATTACACTATTACAACCACAAGAGATTCACAAAAGGCACTATTATAGCCCACAGATGATTCATGGAGCACACTATTAAAACTCAAAAGCACACTAAATACTACACGTGTGTTAGTTAATCACCTGCGACTACAAACTCAGAGCATGTCAAATATTCACTTACCCCTCCAGGCGAGGGCTCAATAATTACCTTGGCCGGCATCCTGACCAAGGGGGAAGGGTCTCCTCACCTGCTACTGCATAGTTGTAGAAGTGACTCCCAGTGAATGGTCTTTATTCCCTGATCTACGTGACAGCGGGCAGGAGTGTGCCTGAGTGGATTATCCCACCTGGGGTGTTCGTCTTTAGCACTGCTTTCCCTTATCTTTCTTTATTCATGGGTGATGTTCCCTTCTGTATGCTCTGTCTCTTGCATACCTTTGTATTGTCTGGGTCCATTGAAACCCTTCAGCATACCTTTATCTTACTTTTAGGCAACTGAATGGTGGTTTGACTGGGCCTCAGGGTATGTTATTTGTTAGGGGATTTCAAGGCTCAGCTCAGGTTTCGGTTCTTTGATGCAGCATTGCCCCATTTAGTCTCAAGCTCACCAGACAACTCAGGGCTGAGCTATCTGCACAGCTCCCCATGGGTCCCTCACAAGGCCTCAAGGCTGAGTCACTTTTACAACCCCCCATGAGTTGCCAGGTGCAGTAGACATTACCAAAATCTGTTTAAACTATGAGCTGGATGATCCGTACAGCGACAAACACAATCTTGAAGCAAACAAATCAATATTATGCATTTCTTCTGTAATTATTGCAGTTTTAACCCATGAGAAAGAGAATAACAGAAAAACCAGCATGTT
The DNA here is from genome assembly GCF_000695765.1 of Mesitornis unicolor. Classification (NCBI taxonomy): domain Eukaryota; kingdom Metazoa; phylum Chordata; class Aves; order Mesitornithiformes; family Mesitornithidae; genus Mesitornis; species Mesitornis unicolor. The sequence continues at coordinate 26,871 of NW_010182240.1, read as the reverse complement.
TCTGCTAGTAGCCCTTAGCAGATCACCAGGAAAGGGCGTGAGAGCACAACAGGCATACAGTGACAAGCTTCAGGGATATCTGCCACGATCTGAACCATCCTTGGATTAGTCTGTGCTTGAGACAAAGCTCTAATCAGTGTATGACACTGGCAGATTTTTAATTTCTGAATTTACGTAATTACTTTCTAAAGTTGACTAAAATTTTATACAATATCCTGCAGCAGTAAGTTCTGTTTAATGACATCTCCTGGGAAAACAACAACTTAACAATATGTACATAAACGAGTCTGTTATCTGCCACTTAATCTTGTTTAAAATTTTATTCTTCTACAGTTCTGAGAGCTCATTTTCAGATTTGTAGTTAAGAACAATCAGCAAACTTTCTCTTCTTACTAAGCACTGCTTATGCTTTATTATATTGAATAACATGGATCTTAGCATCAATCCCTCCTTACACTGTAAAAGCTGAATATTATTGTTTCTTATTAAAACAACTATTGATCTTAATAGGGCTGTTGTTTTTTCCCCTTAGTCTCTTCAGACATTGCTGATATGGGACCTCATCAAAAAACTTTTGAAAGTTCAAG
>NW_010182240.1:13448-26253 GCF_000695765.1 Mesitornis unicolor | reverse complement strand
ACTCTTTCCACAAGTTCACCAATTCCCTCAAATAACTCCTACAGACTTCTGCGGTAACACTACTCCTATGCTGACTCTTCCTCACTGTATCATTCATACTTACGTCTGCTGATTTTATTCTTTACTGACATATCAAACAATTTATGGATAAAGACCAGTATTTCACCTGAAAGATTTCTTTCCAGATGGTTTCCAAACTTTAACTATGGACAGGGCAGGCTCTGATCTGGAGGACGGGTTTTCCTGTATCTCCCTCTTATGTCCCTCGGAGACAGATGTGCTGCCCTGATGTTTTACCTGGTTCATTTGTTCTTGCACCCTTGAGCTTGTGTGGTACCAGAAAGGAGAACTTTTGTAAAGGAAGAGTGCTTGAATGCACTATCAGTGTCAGCTTTTGCCATTCATCTCCCTAGAAATTTATCAAACACCTTCCATTCCTTGGGTGTACATCTTTGCCTGTGCCTGTTCTCTCAAACTCTCCTTCTTGACATCCTGTCACTTCTGCCCACTCACGACATCCTAAAGTCCACATTCATCTTCATCTCTTTTCCTACAGGTTATGCTCTCTTGCTTGTCTTACGTACCTGCTGAGACAAAGGCCAGCAGCATGGTTCAGTTGTAGGGTGGTTTATCCAGGCTGTGATGGATCAACATCACAGAGTATACTTTCCACATATGTTTTTTGGGTGTGAGGTCACAGGGAGGACAAGATCAAAGGCACATCATACAGACTTCGTGGAGGGTATCCATAATCTTGCAAAAGCATACATAAAATCTCACCTGCCTCTCTTAATAGCCTGAGCTAGGGGGAAACACACACTCACAAACACTCAGTACAACTGCTAAAAAGGGAGATTGAATGTACACTTGCTGCTGTGCAGTTTGTCATTGTTTAATTTCAGGCAAAGAGGCAATCAGGAAGGATGATGTGTTACTTAACACAGTAAAGACAGCATTAATACATGCTAAAAAAATGTCATATTATGTCCATTTGCCTTCTACTATAATCACAATCTAATGAAATATCCTTAGGTTTCCTTTAAAATTATAATTGAGGAGAAACTAGTATATATTTCAAATTCCAAGCAAAGTGTAGAGATTTGTCTTCATAGTAAGACTAGCACCATTTCAAATATATCTTGACACCTTGTGCTTTATAAAAAAAAAATATTAAGAGTCTCAGAGGCCAAGACTGCATTTAGGCTGTTATTTTCTACTGGAAGATAATCCTTGCCCATGTCATCACCATTAACAGAGGAAACAGAGGGGACAGGTTCCTAACTTAGATGTCCAAAATAAAAGGAATGAATCTAGGCCAGATATAACATGTGCGTTACACAGACATCACTTCAGTGATTTCTGCCTAGAAGGTTATGATTAAACACACTTTGGTACTCAAGCAAATGAGCAGTTTGTGTTTAAAGTAAGATCTGTAGGAACAGACAAATAATAAGACATTAGTATAATTCTGATTCTCAAAGACACCAACCATAAGTTCACGGTTCACTTCATCAATTCTTCAGAGTTAACTTTATTGGAATTATTTGCAAGTACAATATTATCAATTCACACTACTCATAAGTACTTCTTGTTATTGCATATACATCAAACATACAGAGGCTGTTCCATTTTCTGTATACATCTTACTGCTCAAGCAAAACAATAAAACAGTGGAGTGAGCACAGAGTATAAAATCAGAATGTATAGTAAGGCAAGCGTGATAAAAGCATTAGGCTCACTAGTCTTTCACTAGAAAAATAGATTTTGCTATCAAGTTTCCTCTGAAACTTTTAACAAACATATTGCAAGAGAGAAAAGTGAACTTAACTATGGTAAACAAATTCCTTCCTTCAAGGCACTGTTATATAACTTTCAATGTCAATTTGAAAATAATTCAGGAAGTCAGTTGATAGAAATATTACCTTAATAATGAAAGAGAACAAAAGAAAAAAGTCTTTATTTGGTGAAACAAAAAGGCTGAATGGAAAAACAAATCAGATTAAGACTTCTGTATGGAAGAAAACTAATAATTTTGGCTAAAATAGAACAAACATTACAAGTTTGAAATACATAAACTAGAAAAATGAACTTCATTATCAACAGTAAATTTAGACAATCCAAACAGTTTCAGTAACAAGCTGTAAAATTTGGAACTTGGGTTATTTTATTCATAAAGCATTGTTTAATGTGTTATATACGCATGTTCCAGCATAAGAAAGTAACATGACTGCAAAACTACTTCAAACCAGCAGAGAACAGTTTTCCAAGGATGTAATTTCCGATTCTCTTATGAAACATATCACTTGGCCTTGTTTTCACCTGCACAAATACTCAGCAACGGCAGATTTTCAGTCACTGTACAGACCTTTCTACACAAACACTGGATGGCACAGCTAAAAAAAAAAACAACGCTGTTTCTCCTACATATTTGCCCTCTCCCTTTCCTGTAGGGACCTAATTGCAAGTTACCTCAGCTCCAGCAGTCTGCCCTCAGGACCCCTATGGAACACCTGCATGCCCTTCCCATGTCCCTACACTCATTCTCAACTGGTTTATTTCTCATTCTTTGCCCTATCTTATTTTGGGGGAGCTCCTAGCTAGAACTGCAACATGAGGCAGCTAGTTGTGGTTACCAGACATGTGCTGGGTAGCTCAACACAGAGGACCACCCAACCAAAAAACTCCTCCCTACACTGAAAACACGAATCAGTTTCTTTCTAATTTTACTTGCTCAACAGGGTTGAAAAGTTTTGAGGGTGAATTTAAAGGCAGAATGTAAACCTCATTTTAGCTGAATGAAAAGAAAACAGTCAGAAGCACATGGATGCCGATTTTGGTATCAACACCAACACTGATGGGGTTTCCCCTCTCTTCCTCAGGACTGTGTGTCAAATTACCTAGAGCTAACCACTTAATGATCTTGCCCCACTACTGGGCACTTCTTAGGTCTCCATCCTAAGGGAATATTCATATAGTTCTATTTGAGCTCAGTTAGGAAACTGTTTAGTATTTGTCAGGCTTCACTAGGAATCTGGTCTCACAGCTGCTTGTGTCTGCTTTGGACACAGGGAAAGGAGGAATCTGCAGTGATCAGTTTGAAGCATTAGAAAATAGCCCTTCAGGATTGTTCTGCAGACTTGCATAATAAACAGATCCACAAAGCAACTGCAGTAGGAATGTTCTGAACATATACAACATTTCTCATAAAATATACATTTCTAGATTTCCAGAGCTTCCTATGTGATACCTGGACTAAAGAAGCAGGGTTTATGCCTTTGAAGTTATGACTGTTAATTATGTCAGTTATTTCATATTTGTAACTAATATTACTTACTACCTTTTGTAGGGGAACCCAAGGAGGTTTGAACCTAGGCAGACATATGAGGAATAAAACCACTTATGAAGATGATAAAACTGCTTTCAAACTTAAAAGTGAACACCAAAACCCTTGCAGATATGGCAAGCAGAACATGCTAGAGGTAGGTCCAGACAGAACTACAGTACAGCAGCTAATCTGACCAAACTCCAATACAGTCCTGATAGGAGAAACATCATACACTTAAAATCCATGCTTAATCCAGGTTCTCCAGTTCCTGCGTGCCTTCAGTGCAGCCCTTGTTTGACAACACCAAAAAGTAACTATTCATGTAACTTGCCTATGCTGGCCAAGACTTCGTAGCACAATTTCAAGATCAGGTAGGAATGCTCAGTGAAGGCAGGAGTAAGTTGTTACCATTTCTGATTAAAAGGTGGGCTCTTTTCAAAATAGCACATGGCATCCTTTTTGATGCAAAATATACTAATTCTGTTCTATATAGGATCTAATTATTAGAGCTACAAGTAAGCTTACTTTTTTTTTAACTACTGAATTTCCTACCCAAAAAAATCCATTTTCTACAAGAAGGGTATGTTTCAAACTAATATACAGAAGTCAATTTTCTAAATTGCAAACATTTATTCTAACAAAAATGCTGTTATAGCAATGATAAATTTGTATAAAAACCTGTAAATGCATTCCAGTTTTTATAGTGCATAGAAACACCAAGGCAAAATACAACAAACAGTATCTTTGACAGCAAGGGAAATCTTTATCAGTGTTCAGCCCTTACAGTCAAACACTTAATGCTCATATACTTCCTACTGGTTTTTATTTGGATTTTAACTTGTAGTAATAACTGCAAAATAAGCCATAAAAATCAAAAAAGCATACATCAGACTGGATTTTGTCCTTCATTTCAAACAAAACAGCCAATGCTAGGCTTCCTGATATTTTCAAACCCATAAGAGCAAAACAAAAATAAATGAAGAAAAATCTATTTTATCTTATTTTTCTGATTTCCTTCACTGAAGTTCAAAGAGAAATGACTAGTTTAAGGAAATTCTATTTAGTTGTTTTTTCATTTGGGCACCCTAGGGAGCTTGCAAGTGTTGCCTGTTTTTCTGTCTTTATTTTGAGAGAAGAAATTCTTTTGAAGACTTTACTTTTCCCTTTTTTAAAATGGAAGTTTTTTATTTTTCTTTTGGATTAGCAAGCAAAGACAACTAATGCAACCAATTGTTTTAGCTGCACATTTTTCAAATGCAGAATGCATAACATAACTAAATGGTACATTTAAAGCAGCATCAGAATTCTATGTATAAAAGAACAAGTGGTATTCATGTTGCTTTATTCTATTACCCTGAAAATTTTAGCTGTCCAAGATGTTCTGTGTGCTGAGAGAAGGTTAAGGAATTCAACAGTATGCTACAAGAAGTAAAAGTACCAACTAGACAGGATGCATGATAAGAACCATACAGGGGTATTTGTGAAACGTCTGTGTTTTGTGTAAATTGTAGTCACAAAACTGGTTTTGCAGCCCTCAAACCCTGCAGTAATTTGTGCAAGCGCAAGGAATTATTTCAGTTATAGTCTGATATGGAACTGTATGCCCTTTGCTTCTCAGAATGTATCTAACATTTTATTTAAATGAAGCTAAGAAAAGTTACAATGAAGATATTTTACTGTTCAGAGCAAACTGCAAGACCAGCAATGTTTCATTTAAATAATGATAAAGACTTCTGTTTGACCATTTCTTTGGTATAAATGGCTGTGTAATTTGCTTCATCTGCTAGTAAAAGGCATTTTCTTTGGTAGAAATACTTTTTTGGTCTTACAAGTCCAGCTTTATAACACTCAGATAATAGGCCCAATTTATACTACCTGTTCATTCAGTGAATGCAAGTTTAGTTCCAATTTAGGACATAAAATCAAATAGATCAGTCATAAAACAGGAAGTCTGATCATTTAAAATCTGCCTTTTAGTAGTAAAATGACAAGCAACGTTACAGACAGAAGTCTAAATGCAGTCTATCAGAAAACACTTCTGTCTGAATAAAATGGGCAGTTTCACAGCTATTTTAAAAGCATCTTATTTCTCCTAAGAGTAGAGTTTACTTAGAAGCACAGTGGATGTTTAAAATGCACAGCCGCATACATCTTCTGTAGCTTTGTGATGATTTCCTCATCTGTCGGCTTAAATCTCCTGAATTAAAAAGAATAAACACATTTCCTTATAACACAAATTCTATTATTCTGCTGCTTAATATTTCCCATTTGTTAAAAAGTAAGCTTTGTTCCAGTTTATATTTTACAATTTTTTTTAATTGCTCAATTTGCAAATCTGAAATCTTTAGTGATTCACTCTGTCACGTGACAAAAGGGCTTTACAAGAATGGGACCTTAGATCCAATATGGGATAAATTCTTGGGTATTTAAGTCACAGTAACCAACAAGTACAATAACATGCAGGAAACAGAGGAGACACTATGCTCCTGGATAATATTTGTTCTTGATTGTTTTCTGATTTTTTAGTCTCTTTATATGAACTTCTGACACTTCTTTCTGTTCTGTAAGAGAACGGGTACAGAAACAATCTTCCTTCAGGTAGATGGCCTGTGATGAGGCAAACCAGTATGAAGAGTGACATGAATGCAAAATCACTTGTACCTCTTGAGATGAGAGACTGGGGTGCCAGATGCAGAGGGGAAATAACAAGGGGAAGCAGCTAGAGTGTGCAGGATTGGTCCTCAATTGGCAGACCATCCTGACAAGCATTTCCAGCTGGCATAATTAGAAGTGGCCTGTAATTAGGCTGTAAAGAGGGCAGAGAACCAGGGAAATTTATTATATAGCTTCCACAGGGCCACTGTGGCCTCTGCTTGCTTCTTCTGCCACTAATCCCTTCAATCCCCATCTATTAAGCTCTACCTTATTTCCTAGACTCCTATAATCCCTTGTTCTGTATCTCTGGTACTGTCACATTTCCCACTTGCTACTGCACTTGCATCCTTCCTCCATAAACTCACTTGACACAAAATACAGTGTGAAAGAGCAGAATTTTGGATATGACACCAATTCTTATGCATCTCAGCACCTACCATGACATTCAGAGAAATGTTTCATGATCAGAAGCCAAGCAATTAAGCAGGCTAACCTGGATCCTATTAAGGACTGCATGGGTAAACATAACTATTAAACCACACGATAGCATTGAATTAAAAGGTTTTGGACTCACTTGTGCTAATATTACATGACTATCTATTGTTTTACCTAAAAAATGGTTCTACTACTGTGTTGTTCCCACATTAAAAAGAATGCAACAGGATGACAGTGGATTTCTTTGTCCCTCAAAGACAAAGACTACTCAAAAGTAAACTAGTCTGTTCCAACTCCTACTTACCTTTTCAGAAATCAGGTTAAATTCTTCTGTGCCTAGCACTGCTGCTTTCCACACCATTGCTTTCTTCTGATTTCCTGTTAAAAGAGAGAGGTTGAATTCCGAAACTCAACTTTTAAGTATAGTATAAGCAGTTATTCCAGTCCACAATCCAGTAACAGAGTACATCAAAGATGTATTTTTATTTAATACTAAAATGTACTAAAGTTATTTTCTCTCCTGTCCCATGTGAAGTTATAAGAAAAGATTAAAACAAAATTTAAGCAACTAAGATACTGACCCCTGCAGTCCCTCAGCCAAGTAGTAAAGTCTCAACTGAATCCCCAACAAAAATCCCACAAATTTCTGAGCAGAAGATATAACAGGGATAGTATTCCCAAAAATTATTGCAATGCTATAATTTTATTCAGTGTACAGAAACTGTACATAAAGTGAATGCTCAAATGTTATACAGCTCAATCCTCACAACAAGAGCTCAAACTGTCATATGATTGCTCCTTCTGGAGTAAATACAGCTAGCTATATGGTGTTGGTCACAATCAAGACTAATAATTCTCTTGTTAAAAAAAAAAATGTATTTCTGAATCACTAGCCTGCCACCCAATACGTTGTTGGATGTGAGATTTTAATTATAGCCTCAAACAAGTCCAGCTGTGTATTAGTTATCCATAACAGACCAGAAAAGTTCCTTTGGAGCCATTCTCTCTAGTACACAAATCTATCTTCTAAACAGCCAGTGGCTGAAATAACTTTCACTTATTAAAATCAGGCAAGAATTACATGGCTTAATAGATACTCATATGATGAAAATCTAAGATAGAACTACAAAGTAAAGATCAAGCAGCTGATCAAAACCACATCCCACATCTCATCAAGTATGAAAACATTATTTAGTGCAGTATACTGTGTTACAATCCTATTGTAATACAGTTTCAGCATGTTTATAAGAAGCAGGGCTGCACAACAAGAACAATTATTCAAGTTTTCAACCCAAGACATATCCCCAAACACACAGCAGTATAATAGGACACTATATTCCTAAGACATATCCCCACTTTATAGTGTAATTGAATTACAGCTTTAGAGCTGTTTAGATAAAGGGAAAAGCACTGAAATGTATTTTCAGCTAGCACTAGAGAAAATGGGAAAGTCAATACAACAGAGGGAAACAAAGAAGGTCACTGCAGCAAGAAATTCAAAATGGGAACGACACTAGTCAGAAAGGAAAAAAGGAAGAAAAACACAGAAGAAGAGAGAGTGAAGAAGACTGGAACAGACTGGACACATTTAAAGAGACGAGGAGTTGCTGATCTGTGTCTTAAAAGAAAAGTTAACTGGTCAAATGAAATGACTGGGCTTCAAAGGAAGGGCAGAGGGAGAGAAGTATAGCTTATGTCAACAAGCAAGCAAGCTTTTAGAAATACATTGCCCTAAGGAGCATGAAGGCAGCATGGGAGCACTGACCCTCAGGCAGCAACACAAGTGCCTACACCTGCTCCTTTGGCTCCAGTAGCACAGCCCTTCCCATGCCCAGGGAGCCCGAGCTACCAGCAGAGCAAGAGGCCCCCCAAGGACGTTGGAGTTACCACCAAAACAGCCACCACCACCAGCTTCCAACACCCCAGCAACCACAAAGCTTACCTAGGACAGTCAGGGCTTTGATCACATGCAAGTAAAAGAAATTTATGTTAATATGGACAAAAAAATACATATGAGAAAAAAAATCACAGCTGCTTCTGTAAAATTTCCACCCGAAAGTCACCTTACTCATAGTCATAGCTTTTCAGAATTAGTTTACACTGAGGACATGTGTCACTCGCAAAAAGTGAAATATCTTCCAGAAGCCAAAATTAACTGCCAAGTAGAAAAAAAACTTCAGCATTCAGCACACTCTGCAATTAGGCAGTCTTAAGAAAAGAAATAAACTGTACTTTAACATTTATTATTAACCCTTACAAACTGGGTCACCAACAAGGTATAATTTTATACAACACATGTAAAAGAGTAAATACTTAAATATACTATACAAATTTTTTTACTTACAGTTGCTCAATTTGGTCAAATTCTCTTTCATCTTCTGCATAACAGAAAAAGGATTATATAGAGTTTCAGTTTAGCAAACACTAGAAAAACTCCATTTAATTACACTATTTACTCCACAAAAGAAAACCCTTTTCATTTTATTAGTTTTTTAGACTTGTAAATCAAATTATCTTGTTCCTTTATTCAATTGAATTACCTGTAAATTTGTCAGAAATCATACTTTGATCAAGTTTTATTAATCTGATTTTAATACCTATATTCTATATATGTATAAAATATAGAAATACATGTATGCTTACATGTATACTATATATGTGTAATACAGAGAGATTTTATATATGTGACTTTTCTTTCATCTTGCACATCTAGTTCAGCTCGCCTATGTGTGCCTTAAGTTCAGCAATCAGCATTAGTGTTTACCATTTTCATGCATTTTTCCTTCTTACTCAGTTTCTTGACAGAAGTTTCTTTCATCAAGACTAACTTGCTTCCATTCCTAAGTATTGCCCAAAGAAGTATACCCTCTAAATTCCTTTATCTTATAAGGAAAAAAACAACATCAAACCCTTTATGAGAAAGCACTGCTTATTGAAAGTATTCTGTACCTAAATTCTAGACCCACAGAAAACATTTTAAAATCTATAATAATGCCATATTCTAAAAGAAAGTATTTTATCAGAAAAAAAAGTCACACTGAACTTCAAATATTAATTGCTATGGGTTCCATCTTTCTACCTTTGGTTGAAATTTCAATGGAAAGCTAAAAATGACTAAAAGACTTACCTGCACATTTCTCTTTCCTTTTTGAATAAAGCTCATAAAGGAAAATAATAGCTACTAGACTAACAACTTCAGCCACAATTGCTAGAAAGGGTTTGAGAGGCACCATGAGGGTCAGGACTTTAAGCTTCAGCTTTCCTTTACTTTTCCCTAGTTCAAAAGTAGCTTCACACCAATATACATCCTCATCTTCCTTAGTGAGCTTCAGTATCTTCAGATGGGTTACATTGGCAGATACTCTATTAATTATGTACTTGTCTGCCCGCAAAGAGTCATTAATGGCAATCTGAAAACAAAAAACAGAAGTCTTATTAATGCAGTGAGAAAGTGTTTAATCACAGTGTTTATATTACCAGATAGTTTTATATAGAGAGCAGTGTAAAATGAGTTAAGAAATGGCATTTTGTGAAGCATATTTAGTCCATCTCCAAGGGAAGGATTAATCTTAGCTGGCCATCTCGGTTCCCTTTACATTCAATGAAGGAAAACAGGCATTTTCAGTGAGCATGTTGTCTGCTTTAGATTATTTAAGATCAGGTGGAAGGTACTCTTGACTCTCTCTACTGACAAAGGCAACCTCAGGATCTAATGCCACATTTCACCACAGCACAAATCATATGCTTTCAAGAAAGCTGTGAAGGGAATGCTGTTTCACTGGGAAATACCTTAACAGCCAGTGCTACTCTCCAGCAGTATAGAGGAGAGATCTATTCATCTCCTCTCAGCTGACAGTGCTCCTCCCAGAGCAGGGCTAAAACAAAGCTCCTATGCTTCCAAAGCTAATGAGGATATGAAAGGTGGGTATGTGAAGGAGGTAAACTGTTGAGCAGTATTATTCCTCACAGCCTTTAAGACACAAGCTGAAGTGAGAAGAGACTTCAGCTCCTTCAGAATCAAGTGGCACAGCAGTCTCCACCACAGGATGGCCTCCTTCAGGTCCAGTGTCCTGGAGAGGTCATGTAACTCAATACAAAGTTACTTGTATCCAAAGGAAAAGGAGTAGGAAGAGAAGGTACACGCTCCTGTTCTCCCTCAAGCCTCCAATACCTTATGTGTCTTTTAAGGAGTGTCCTGCTACAGTAAGATTTTTTTGGTATAAAGTAGTTAAGATTTGAGCAAGACAACCATTATTAATACAGTAAAAACAAGTTCAAGACTCATCTGATTCTCTAAGAGTATGACAGGCCATTCTTGGAAAAGAAACATCACACAAACCAGAACAGAAGCTACATCCCTGTAATAATGAATTATTCTAAATATTGCAGATTTTTTCCATTTACAGATATTTATATTAAATTTAATAAAAATGCAATTTGTACAGCCTGCAGTGAAAACTCATTATACTTTATGAAGTGTCTGTACTTGTTTTTTACCATGTTGTTTTACTTGGCCAACAGATGGAAACCTTACCTGTTCAGTTCCATTTGTCATATACCAGGTCCAAGCAATGGGAGTATAGCCATAGCTTTTACAAATCATTATAGCTCCATCTCCCACATAACCAATTATGGGTTTTTCTCTTCCTTCAATGTGCGGTACTAAGAACAAGCAGGAAAAAGTTCATCAAGTGAAAGCTACAGCTTTGTTACATAACAAAAAATATATTTAGGTATCTATTTATAAAAGCGCATTCACTTTTTTCCCTTAAAAAGATAGATTATTCATGACATGTTCTAAATTAAGAGCCATTTCAGGCTCATATTTTATATACAGAGTTTGTGCAGAAGACTACAGGAATCCTATTCTCAGCTGCCATATGATCTTAAAAGTTGCCAATTAATACTGAAAACTAAGTGATAATCAGAATGTGATTTCTACCCTTGCCCATTTCTTCTTGCCCTTCCTTGACAGCTGTGAGCTACATGCTTCAGTTCTAGTACTCCAGAAGCACACATTAATTTTTCCACAATTTCATGGAATCTGCAAAAACTGACAGAAGTCTATTCCAGCCATAATGGTGTCTGGCAAGTTGTGCATGCAGAGAACTTTGTCATAAGAACAAAAACCACAGGTTTCAGGAGCTTTGCAGTTAAAAATTTCTGAGCTGAAGTAATGACTTTTGGGTGTACACCAGTAAAAAGGGACTTTTGATCCAACCTTGCTAAGAACAGAACATGGTCATAGGAAACACGGCATCAGTTCATAACTTTACAGCTACTTGTCCCAACTGCAGATGCCCCACAGCCTTTCAAGAGCAAAAGCCCAAAACCCACTGTTGAATATACTGAGGCATCCCACAGAGCTAGAGCTGCACAAATATATCATGACAGAGTCTGTATTTCCCCCTTCCCCTTCTCACTGTCATTAGGATGTTTACTAGCATTTTTTTCTCAGATCCATTTATTTTAAATTTTACTTCAATTTTCACTGCTTTATCTTGTAAGTGGAGATCCACTACATCTTTTAAACTGTATTTGTCACACTAGACTGAACAGGCCAAGAACGTGCTTTCAGCAGTTACAATAGTACAATTTGGTGTTAACTAAGGTTGCTCTTCTTCCCTTCTTAATTGGATGAGCACAAATTATTTGCCCCATAAAGATCACTTCTCATGACTACCCAAACTTCAAGAGTAGTGGCAGAGTATCTTCACTGCTTTCAGTAAAAGGGACAACTTTACTAGTAACTGCTGTCATCTCCTTTGCTATTTATGAAGCGAAAGAAACAAAATGAGGTTGGAACAAAATAGAACATGTGACAGCAAATTAAAGCCCTTGGAACCAGCACATGTGGTAGTCAAGAAAATCTAGCCATGCTGATCAGCAGCAAGGCACACCTGTAGGCATACCAGCAATACATGTGACCACATTAGCCATTAAGACATGAATATCCATCATGAGCTCTGGGATCTGGCTCTGTTAACAGACTGGTTAATCCTTTAATGTGTGCAAGGAAATAATACGCTTTGTCCCAGGTATTTTTGCAAGTTGATCACCCAGATTTTGGTGACACAACATTGCTACTGCACAGAAAAACTAACTGTTGAAGAGATGGACACTAGCATTTATGTCAGTCATATCTCCACACTAGTTTAAAGATCAGAGTTGTTTCATAGTGCATGAACCTGGACAGCTGCTTAAGGATCCCTCAAAGGGCAAGCACAAACTAATCTATTCTACTCTTCACTACAGCTATTACAACACATGACACCATTTTAAAATAGTCACGAATGGTCTTCATGTTTAATAATTTGAACTTCCTATCAGCATCTCTTGTTTTCTGTGGACCTGGGTGAAGCTGAAGTGCTCAAAATATGCATAGTTATG
>NW_010182240.1:5542-13417 GCF_000695765.1 Mesitornis unicolor | reverse complement strand
AGGATAGGGGAAGCGAAAGAGAGGCAATATATCCAATAATGCCCAAGTGCCCAGTGGAAAAAAGCTATTGCAGTTAGTTACAGCAGTGATAACTTTAGCCACTGAGTCTACACCAACACATTACTCATCTTTCAGTTTGAGAATCGTTCTCTCTGCATTGAATGGAAGATTCAAGGACTTCTCTTTCCTATTTCCTTCACTCTTGCATTAATCTTGAAAAGTGTCAAGTCAGTTCTTTTTATGGCATCGAAAGTGGCAGCATTCGACCATTGTAAAGCAATTCTCCCATCTTCCTGTAATAAATCAAGTAGTCCTATGCATTGTTCTGGAAAAGATGTCTTCCCTATTGAGTCATTCCTGCCCTTACTGAAATAGTTATTGTATACTTTCAAAACAATAAGGTCTCCTTTGAGTTTTTTAAATCTACACAGACTTGGGAAGCCATTCAACTAAACCTTACCCACATGTTGACAATAAAAATATATAAATAAGTATATTAGAGGGTCTGAATAAACTACAATTTAATCTTTTTCAGTATTGCAAGCTAGTCTTTCCTGGCTGAAGGTATGAAAGCAGGTATCTAAATTACTATTCCAGATTTGAACATACATGACAGTTTCAAGTCATATAACCAGAAATCCCACTGAACAAAGCCAGTTTGCAGCATTGGGAATTACAAAGCCCTGCTGGTTAGTTCAGCTGAGGTTTGGGATTTTAGATGCCTGTGTTCAGGGAGTATCTCTCTCATATAACAGACTGTAAAGCTTACACAGATCAAATACTTTCCTTGCTCTTTGCAAAATTTCAATGGTGGGAATAGAGAAGGGAATAGCTCTCATAAGAGATAAAGGTTCTCAGCAGCTTATATTTGTTTCATTTCTATATGTCTTCCATTCAAACGAATTTTGCCCATGAAGCCATGGACAACATTATTGGAGAATAAAATACAAAACAAAGGAAAGGGCACTCATACTATCCAATGAGGCACACAAACAAAATATAAGGGCTCTTCTTCTATTATGTAGAATGAAAGATGCACTAAAGCAATAATTTGGTGTTTCAGAAATACAACTGGATTTGTTCAAAAACCTGCCTCCATTCTGCCAATCACTGCTCTTCTTGTAAGAAAATTTCAGGTCAAACTTTCCAGTCATTGGCTCTGCTTTCTGAATAATTAATCTGAGACACCAACCTTTCCTCCCATTCCCCAGAAGGTGATGAGTATTCTCTCCTGCCGTAGGGACAGAGGGGGAAGGACCTACCAGTCACTCATTTAAGGGAAGAAAGTAGGCTTATATGCTCTATTTGTCACTAGCAAAATTTTTTTAAGAATGTTTTTACTTTTTGTTTAAAAATTCTTTTTCCCTCCATTCTATAGAAATACCTTTGATAGTAATTCTCACTTAGCCTGACCATATTAGCCACTGCCTATCAAATCAAGTTGCAATTTACATGCTATCCAGAAATCACATTAATACAGGATTTCAGTGGTCAAGTGAAGCAAAATTTAAAGTGAAACAAATAAGATTTATTAATTTATTTAGCTTTTATTTATGTTAAATAAATGTTAGATACAATTACCTTGTAAATGAAACCTAGCGCTGATTTCTCCTTCTTCTCCTTTCACAGTACAGTAGTAACTTCCCAGCTTACTGTTATCCACGATATTCAACCTTAAAAAAAGTTTCACCAGTTTGCTTTTTTTATTTTATCTTACAACTACCAGTAACTGCTAACTAACATTCTAAAGAAGCCAGCAGAGATTAATAGTGAAGCAGAGAACACATCACTACAACACTACGATTCAGGTTTAGTGCAATGTAGAAACAATGCAACACTTTAAAGAAAACAGAAGAGCACAAGCACATCTGAGAACATAAATATCATTTTCACCCTTGCTGCTCATAGTAGACCAAATATCTTGAAGCAGTATGATCTACAGGTTATCGAATTAGATGTGGGTTCACCATGTGAACTATATAGCATATGCTATGTAGGGCTGCAGAACAGAGTCTTTAAATGATTTGTTCTTTCCAAAGCCTGTCTGTCAATGGCAACCATAGCTTCAAGAGAACTTTTTTTAAAAAGCTGCCATTTATTGAACTCCAGGATCTTCTCTGCTGGCAAACTACACACTTCACAGGCACTTCAACAAATACTTACACAGTTGTGTTTGTGTATATGGAGTAGCAGAAAAGTGACAGTATGTTCTCATCACATTTTCTATCACATAAATTTTATATAAATATTATTGATGTTAAGAAACCACAGCAATACAGAAATCAACTGGAATAAGGAAGGGCTGTCCCCAGCAACCTCCCCAATTTATAGTGAATGTGGCATTGATGGCATGAATAGTACTAATTGGTCAGCCTGGGGTCACCTTGGGGTTTACTCCCCTAGGTTCCTGCGTCCTCCAGTCTCTGCAACTTTATCTCAAGACCCTGAGGACCTTGAACACTATGGCAGCCTGCATACCCGTATTGGCCGAAACATCTAAGTCTTTATCAACTTCATTCCCATGAAAATAGAGTGTGTTAGTTCTTACAAAATTGCAGTCTTCCTCAACAGAGGAGAACTCAAATTCTGTCCCAATAAACCAGAACAATGCAATAACTCACTAAAGCCTGCAAGTCAAACTGTAAAGAATGCTACTTACTGGATGCCCCGGCTGTCGTCAGTTTTACTGATGTGTTCGATTGTTTCATTTCCCCTCTTCCAAGTCACTTGAAGACTTTTCAAATGAGAGTATTTACTGTCCAATCTGCATGAAAGTTCAATTCTAGTTGCACTGTCCAAAGTGATATTTTTTTCCACAGAAGTACCAAAGACACCTATAGGAATTTTAAAGTATTATTTATGAAGAACTTTCTTCATTCTCTGGGAAGAAGAGATTCAAAGACTGTTTTACATATGCTGGATTACAGGTGGACACAGTGTTCTGCTGTTATAGTTTCCAAGGTAAAAAAAACCCTACAAAATCAAATGATCCATGTTTGACAGTAATTCTTTTAAGCCATAAGTGAGCTATGATATCCATCCATTACAAAAATGACAGCCATTCCATTCTGTAGGTAAACTTCCTAGAGGGCTCTAATATAGAAACAGATACTTCACTAAAGCAAAACATTTTTATGCTTTTATATAATTTAACACAAACCAAAATATATTAAGTACTTGGCTCTCACCATGGGAAAATTTTTATTAATATCAAAAAGAGTTAGACTTGCAAATATCTGCAAGCATCCAGGTTTTAACCAGTTGCAGATTTCTGATAGTGTGATTCATAGGCAATGTCCTGTTGCTAGTGAACTTGCTGATAAAATCCACAATCTTAACATTGGTGGATCTTGGCTTTCATGCTACAGCTACTCAACTTGAAACCAAATCAACTTCAAACCCATTTATGGCTGCCTTTGCCTTTCTAGTGGTAAGCCAGTAGAATTACAATGTGAAAACATTCCAATTCAGTAGAAAAACCTGACATTGTTTTTAGCAAGCTCCATGAGCATAAAATGACCGTATCCAAAAAAGCAGGTTTCAGCAACACATGTCTTGATCCATACAAACAGTCTTTTATAAAAAAAAAACACCTCTGACTTGGTACCTGTCAGCACTGACATTTTATTTCATAATTGGTCTTTTCTTTCATGCCTTCTAGATACAACTGTTGTTAGTCCATTTGAATACTCAATATTAATTTTTGTGCCAGGCCTCACCTCAATCCTGTACCTACACTGTAGAACTGATGGTCAAAAAAAAAAGTACAGCTGTATTTCACAGCTCAAATTCTTACAAAGAAGAAATGAAGCTTTAAGGTACAGCTCACCAACTTAGCAGGGGCAAATTCTGGCCGAAGTGGAAGCACCAAATATTCCTTGAGAATATCTGAACTTTACTGGATCTGGCAGAGACATTTACAGCCTACAGAACAGCATGCCCAGAACTCCAAGTCCCAGACAAAATATTACAGATCTGTTGAACTGCAGTTAAACTTAGAGGTGCAACACCTTGGTCTTTCATAGCATAGTGAAGTCAGTTACTGCAACTCACTTATTACAGTCATTACATTCAATAAATGGGCCAAGCATAACTCACCTTGTTGAGGTTGTTTATGATCAAAGAAATTTTGCAAATAGAATTGATTTTGCAGTAGCAAAACTTTTACAGTCATTAATTACACTGGCTAAAAATAGAATGCATACCTTTTGAGATTATTTTTAAAATAAACCCACACTTTAAATGACTGGAACATGAAAACCCTATCCTGTTGAAGATTAACCACTAGCAAGACTGGTATCTGGGACATCTCTGTACAAAAGAGTGTATGTACCAGAACAAGATATAGACACTACCTTAAGTTTCCTGCTAGAAGAAAATAACAGCAAATGCTGTGCAATTACTTTCTTACAATATCATACCAGAATTTTGGAAAGAAGTTCTAACTTCTTTTCTAACTGAGAAGGATTTCAGTTTGATCAGTTTTTCCAAGTTGTCCAAGAAATTACTTCTAAATTATTATTGGGGAACTGGCAACTTCACGTCTACTTTAGGAAGATGCTATCTTGCCTTTCTTCCATGCTTTAACTCCCGTAATGCTGCAAAGCTGACGAACACCTATTGGTTAACAAGTACCCTAGCTTACATGGTCTCTCCAAGTGGATTCACTGCAAAGAAACTATGACTTGAATTTATTTGGGGGAACAGACAGCTATGAGTTGTTAGAACACTCAGTCGTGCAACAAACTTACTCTTTTACTGAGCTCATCACTTGCTCACTATAAGCATCTTAACTTTATCAAGAATCTGCCATTCTAGATACTTACACAACTCAGAAAAGATTGTGTGTAATCACAGGCATTCAATACAACTCAACTGGAAGAGAAAATAACACACTCACCAGGTAAGAGTATCTCATACTCCACAAAAGAGACAGGAGACACAGTCTTGTTGGTTGACTGCTTGAACTCTAGTGTGGTAGGATCCGTACCTAAGATGGTCATGAGGGAAGCAAAGTGATATGTTACAGTCCTATAGGGGTAATCATACAGCAGAGCATCAATACAGCATTGCAACTGTTTCTTAAAATAAATTTAGGGGAAAAAGGACCTTGCTAAATGCTGACTACTGTGGAGATCCTTTCATATGCCTTGTATGTCAATAGCCAGAATCTTAAAGTATAAGTGTTGTGTGGTTGCTGTTATAGTAATTATACCATTTTAGATGGTTTCTAGCTTTATTATAATCTTGTAATTGTGAATATCAATACTGCAAACAGGTCATAACTGTGTATGATTCAAATAGTCACCTATAGCTCATAGGTGGGTCCTAGAACTGTATAAGACTACATAAATGTTTAAGCAGAGCTTTAAAAAGTAGTAAGCTTTAGAAAAATGAGTAAGACAGAATACTGCCATTCCACTACAATTTAACACCACAGCCAGAAAGCTGGAGGTAGACTATCTAATCTAGATGCTGCTATAATGAATGCAGAGGCAAGAACACCCTGTGCTCCACTGGAACATGGTCAGAGTCCCTCACTGCTCCACAGAACTCCTGTTATACTGCAGGGAATTTCCTCCCACACACAAAGAATATCAATATTGACCATCATCTGCCTGACTAAAATATACTTTCTTCAGTGAGGGAAAGCTATATTCAAAAGGTTTAATATGACCAGCAAAATCCCTTTTCTGTAGGGCTATGGAAAGCATACTATTCAGATACTACATCTATAAAGCTCACAAAGCTTGATACAGCTATCAGGCAGTCAAGCATCCACAAGCATTTCCTATCACTATACATGTTCTCATGCACTCTATTTCAAGAACAGAGCAAGCAAGCAATTAAGCTACAATTTTAACAAGAAATTTAGCCCAGCTAAGGAAGCATCACCCTTCCACCTCTACATACAATATTCATTAGTATTGTACTACCTCCATACAAGTTCCTAGTAAACTGAAGCACATTGTGGGAAAAAATGTTAGAAATTATGCTTAGAAGTTAAACTCAAAACAGTCACAGCAATTTAATTTTTTTTTCAGTTTCCACAGTTATTTTCTACACAGCTTTAAACATCAAACTGTGTGTATTGGTAATTATCAACTAACAGAAATCCTCCATAACAATATGATTGAAAAATACCAAGGTAGAACTTTAGTGTAACTGAAATTTAACAGTTTAAGTAGAAGACAACATGCAATTGCTTTTACCAGGTATTGATACATTATGCATCAAATAATTTGAAGGGCTCTCCTGAGTTTGCCAGTTGGCAGTTTGTGTAGTCATGGGCTCTGAAAGGTGAAAAAACAAACTTGTTACAAAAAAAAGTTAATTTTCTCTCAATTTAGTGATGAAACAAAATAAAAATATTTCCCACCCCACCCTTTCCTGCCCCATGGTAGATAAACTACAAGAAATGTTTTAAGCCACACATTTTACATGCTTGCAAGGTCATTTTATTGACAGTTATAAATTTATAATGCATCTCAGAAATATATACACAGTAATTACGGATTGAATCTGCTTAATCATAAAGCATTGTAGGAGAAAATTATTCTAGGTTTGGTAGAAAGAAAGGGGTTCCATTATCTCTCCTGTCTACAAACTGAAAACATTCCCACTCACAGTTGGGAAGATAGAGACAACTGGGCTACAACTTCAGTCTTCTCACTGAGAGAGGCACTGGGGTGGCAGAGTTGATCACTGTGCAGTAGAAATAGTACCTCTGAAAGCCTAGATATTCCCAGAAATACTCTTTTCCTGTGTAAAATAGTGAAACTTCGAGGTAAAGTTCATAAGCGCACACCTCTCAGCTACAGTTGAGATAATCTGGCTGTGCTGAAGGATGTCCCTGCTAGTAGTTCACTTCTAAAGATCTCTGAGCAAGCATATGCAGAGGCACCAAACACTTTCCAAGTTGCTGGCACATTCCATAAGTCAGTGTTTTTCTTTAGCAATATGTCAGCTCACTACACAAAGAATGCTATGCCACAGGCTATCAGTCTTTTGCTTGGCTTGTTCCATCTGTATTTTCATACCTTCCCTCATGCTTCAACCAGTTTAAGTAACAATAAACCTGTATATTAAGGTGGATGATGTGGAAGAACAGTTTCAGGCTAGTTCATTTGGTGGCAGTTGACAGCACATTGCTGTTAATCTCAACTACTAGCTCAAAATGGCTTTAAGAAAAAAAATGATGACGCTACCTCTCAACACTTGATAGTAAGTCCTGTTACTCTGGACAAGAGCACAAACCAGCCTTGATCTCTGCCTGATGAAGAAACAAACTAAGTGTTTACCCCTGAAATAACACATGAAGGCTGAAAGGAGTGCTGGAGAATCTTCCTGTGTGTGTACGAACGCTCTGACAGCACGCCAAGGTTGTCATGGATCACCTGACTTCATGCCAGTCTAGTACACACATCACCTGGTTTGTTATTGAAATGCCTCATGATGATAGACTCAGAAAGGACTGCTGCCAGTTTGTATGGTAGCTGTAATCCATCCACAAAAACCTAGACTACCTTTAAAAGGTCCTGCACACTAATAGGATCCTCATACTGACTGTCTTCCTCAATTCACATATCAAATTAAAACAGTCAGGTGAAGTCATATTATACAAAATATTTCATGTATTTTGGCTCATATGTATGTATGTGTTTATGTATGGAAAGACTTATTGAATCTACTAGCTATTGCATGCCCTCTAGTTCTCACACACATTGTACTACAAAGGTCTGAACATAAACACCAGATAAATAGCAATATCATCTCCAACAACAAAACTGTAGATGGAATAACTGGTTAGAACTTGAGTTCATGTATAAATACCACTTAACATATTTGATTTGCACTAATCATCATGAGTTTTGG
>NW_010182240.1:0-5511 GCF_000695765.1 Mesitornis unicolor | reverse complement strand
TCCTGCTGCTCTGATCTTTGAGGAAGAAACAGAATCAACAATAATCAGTTTCTTCTCCTGCCTGGACTCTGTCCCTATCAAAACCACAATTAAGGTTCAGAATATGGCAACTAAAATGTGGAGACAACAGTAGATTTCAACATGTCATAATTAAAAAGATAGATTAAGCTTGTAGGCACAGTGATGCAAGAGCATTATTATACCTCTCGCTAATCCAAGAGTTTAAGGAGGAGTCCTCATATGAAAAACCATCAGGTATGAATGTTAGAACAGAACCTTCTGCAATGGTTCTAGTTTGGGAACTGTCCCAAACTAGGGAGGATAACTGCCTGTTTTTATGGCACATATGCTTAAGGGCAACTGATCATGTAACTGCCCATCAGACAGCTTTTTCCAGAGTCCTTGAGAAGCTTATGATACTTAAGCTTTTGCAGTGGTTTTTAAAGGCCTAAATGTATTTTCTTCTGTTCTTCCTTAAAAGTCACAATCTTATTTCAAAAGATTTTAGTATGAAAACCTCTAAATATTAGCTTAGTATCACTAGGAAAACTTATTATAGCTTTAGGTGTACTGAAATTAAAAATTACCAGATGATTCATTAAGTCCACCTTGCATCTTAGTCAAAGAGTTTGCCTGCGACTGACTGGCATCTTGTGTTGCCATAACTGGATCTAAAAAATATAAAAGGATTTATTACCTCTCAATTCAACCGAGTTAGAAGTACCTAGTTCATGAGAAGACTTCAAACAGAACCTTCTCCTCAGCCTAATTCCATTCCCCCATCCCCCCCCCCGCCAAGTTCTAAGCACATATAACCCAAACTTGCAAGAATTACTTTTCATTAGTTCTTTAGCTTACTTTAGCCAAGAAAAGATTAAAGAACAGAGGCGGTATTTATTTGACCTCTGAGGTCTGTATGTGGATCTCTTCCCATAGTCAAGCAAAGCTGTTCTTCACAATATTCCAACAAACCAATAAAGCATATAATCTGCACTCAAATCCCATCTTGTTCATGTGCTTAGACCACCACAGCTTATGACAATGACACTACTTCATTTTTTAACACAAATTAGCAGATTCACTAACAGAATAAGGACCTCATTACAACCTTACATGTCTACCCTGTTTTGTGATGCAGTTAACAACCTCCTTTCATTCTATTATAACCTTGGTAAGCAAAACAAAAAGCATCTGTGTCAAACACAGACTGCAGCAAGTAACACTAATAACTATTTCCCTTTTCCTTAACACCACTGCAAATCTAATTCTGCTCCTACAATACAGTTTCTGTAAAGTGCCAGGCAAGACTCTAGGGTTCTGCTATGTTATTGACTGGAGAAAGGACAGCGGGGGAAGAGACAGAAGAATTGCTTACTTTGAATATGTTGCTGTGTCGCTCTTCTACTAGATCCTTACATGTTTTATAAAAATGGAGATGCTTCATCCTTCCTTTCTATTCTCACATTTGGGTGGGAAAATTAGTTTGCATAAACTGAACGCTATCTTCACATGCTTAGATATTCCAGGATATATTCTACTGCCACAGCAGCAGGATGTACTCTTCCTCAAACTCAAGAGTAGTCTCACTTTAGTAGCTTTTAAGTGATTTAGCCAGCGCTTACACAGGGGGGGAAAATTTTGGACATGTGTTTCACAGTTGTAATTAAAAGTCTGGAAGCAGTAATAAACTCTGCTAGACATCCGAAACAGCAGCAAACATAGATGAAAGTGAAAAGATACATCATATTTTAAGTGTATTCAAACTTGTTGAGAGCTGTGTGCCTTCAGCAGAAGGTAAAGTCAGCACCCTGCCACTTCCTACAAGTGAACACCGCTTCTGACACTCCTACTCCATTTCAGCACCACAGCACACACAACCTACAGACTCTCCCACCAGCACCTCCAGCACACAATTACTCCAGACTACACCAGAGTCATGCCTAGCTTGCACCATGTCCTTTCTCAATATGCCCACCATACTTTAACCAGCTTGGATCAAGAGTAGAACAAGGCAGTCAAAGGATGATTCAAAAATCACGCATTAGTGGTTCTTAACAACAGGCTCTTTGTTTTTCATACTTTTCAATACCAGTCCACTGGTCCCAGCGCCAAGTGTTCCCTCCCAACCCTCTGCCCAAGCAAAGAACATAAGAAATCTGCTCCGAGTATCTGGCTGGTTTATGACCCAGCCAGCAAGAAGGCCGAGTCTTACTGTCTGCTTGACAGAGGTGCTGGGTGCTGGAGATATACTATGCTCTGATATTCATGGTAAGGCTGAAGAAAGGTGCATGAATTTTTATATCCACAGCATCTTGAAGCATTCTAAAGATGTCATGGATCACCTGACTGTGTCACCTTAGTAGATGCATCACCTGCACAGTAATTAAAATCCCTAAAGATGACAAATTTAGAAGGTGTCAGTGCCAAGCTGTACAGCAGCTCTGTTATCTCTCTGCAATGAAGCCAGATAACCTGCAACACGGTTTGCATACTAATAGGGTGCTCATCTCAGCTTTCTCCCTTGATTCATACACCAAGTGAAAGCAGTCAAGTAGTGTTATTTCTAGTCACCACTGCTTCCACATCTTGACTCTTATCTGTCCATATGTCAAACTGCATAGCACTGAGATAACATCGCACTGCTCTTCTCCTCTCATATACACCTGCTGAGCAGCACCAGAGATCAAGATGACCCAGCACTGCATTAGTGTCATCAAGCCAGCAGTGATGCAAGCAAGTCAAGTGGAATTAACAGCTCAAACTACTGAGTCATGGCTGAACACCTTAGCCTATAATTGACTTGCACTGGATTTAATCAGCAGCATGGTAGCTTGCCGAGTTCTTGCTGCCCTGGTCTTTACACAGGAAGGAGTAGGTGAGAGTCCGAGGCCATTAATTTATTTTCCTTTCTTACCTTTTGCAGCCAAAATCTGGGGGGATAAAGTGTGAATGTACCATACTTATCACTAAGGTAATTTCAGGCTTTAAAAAACTATGTGCTTTTACAGCCATAAAAGTGGCTGAAAAGGAAAACACTGAGATACATTAATTATGTTAAATTAAATCAAATTCTAGTATTTAATGTTAATTAATTTAATATCAATTTTCTACTCCGTGCAAACGCACAAGAATTCGGTAGCATCCAAAAAAATGCCACCAGAAACTCCTAGTGCCCCTAGAAAAGGAAAAAGCTGCAAGCTGAGCTCTCCTGAGGAGTATACACATGAAGGGTTTCCAAATGCCTGGATGGAAGGCCTTTCCCCAGGGCAAACCAGAAAAATTCCACCTGGAAGCTAAATCTATAAGAAAATAGGTATATCTTCTACTTGTATAACTCCATGGTATCTTTAGAAGCAGAAGCTGAGAGATGAGATGTGGTGGGTTTGCTTTTCCTGAAGGAATCTGGCAGCACATACCACAAATAAATTAGGCAATCACAATGGTAACCAAATGAAGCAGCAAACTCTAAAGAACAATGTTGTGACACTTAGTTGAGGTTACTTTCAACTCAATACAGAAACAATGGCTTAAATTTTTCAAAATAGTTAGCTAAACAGTTACAAGACTAGAAGACAAAAGAGTAAAAAGAACTCTCCTCAAGCTGCTTACCTCAAAAAAAAAAAAGCTAAGAGGCCTCTTGTGGTATCAGCCTGACCAGTTGCAGAAGGCTCTGCAGTGCACCTTTCTGCAACTCAGCCCTTGTGCACCAAAGTACTCCTTGGGTTGCTTTTACTGCAAGCACTCATTTGACAGAAGAAACCCACTGAACCCACACATCTCTGGTTTTTGACTTCACTAGAAGGCAGTTTGAGTTCTCCTCCCTCCAAGGGAACATGAGCTCTCCTTTGCTGCACCTGTGCAGACAGTCCCTGTGCTTGACTGGCTTTTTGCACATTTAGTTAATAACCAATGAAAGAGTAAAATACTCTCCCTCACTTTTAAATCATCGTGTAAAGCACAGTATGAAGCCTCCCTTGCTATCTCATACAAATATACAGTCATTTAACAGAAGTTCAAAAAACCAGCCTCATTTCATACAGATAAAGGGTACTAAAGTAGGTGGCTCATTTCTGCCCAAAACCAGACATGATACCTGCCACTTCAGGAAGATAGCAGGTTTGTAGAAACTACGGATACTTCGGTTTTGCTGGTGTTTAGGTATTATTAGTAGAGGATATCATTTCTCTGATGCTTTTACAGAAACTAAGAATTGCTTCAACTACCATTAGGTAGGGTTTTCAGCAATTATAGTCTTCAAAAATAAACACCATGCAGCTAACTTGCCATAATGTGACTCACACGTTCCTATAAATAGGCCATTTACAGTCACAAAACTTTTTTATCGATCAAATAAACTGTTGGAAAGTCTTCTTGTGTGTGTACATAAATACGCATACTTTTAAAGAAGCTTTAAGAACTACAAAGCAGATTTTCCTCTGTGCGCATACATATATATGTATTTTAAACAAGCCTTGAAAACTACAAAACACACTTCTGTCCTTTCACATTATATGAATTACAAATTTTGCAGAGGTTATCACACAAGGAGCAGTATTGCTACTCTCAGTATTAGAAAGAACAACAGCGGCATGAACAAACGTGACTACTTATGTTATCACACACTGAAAACACAGCTAAACCATCAATGGTTAAAGCCACAGCAAAAACATCCACATACATGCATTGGCAGAACTTCTGGCCTTGCCAAGACATGTTCTAACAATTACATCTTGCACAGCAAACATCAGCAATCTGTTATTTCCTGCCATTACCATTCTGTACTACTCTGTGATGCTTCAAAAACAGGGATTAACAACAGAAATCCACTGGTTTTAGAAATAAGCTCCTATTTCCTTAGAAGTGGCTGGCCAGCTCCTGAACTGCTGAAAACCAAAGACAAAACAGAGCCAGAAGGCTCAAGTCCCTCCTCTTTCATGGATTTTAAATGTAACATTTAAAAACACCATATAAAATCCTCACATTCCTCACAACCTGCCTGACATACAGCTATTTTTGAAATTTAGCTTACCAATTTGAGTTTTTTCAGTACTTAAGTAATGTTTTATTTGATAAGGACAGGGCAGAAATCAAAAACACTATGCCTCAACCTCCGAGTCCCACCAGCACAAACACGCGGGGAGGCAACGCTAGCGACCACCTTGCAGTATCGATCACGTTAACACCTATTTGATGACAGGAAAGGAAGGATCGCCACTTTCCAGCAGGCCCACGAGAAACCCTTTTTTGAAGGGGAAAGTGCAGGAGGATGTAGGGGCGGCATCTGCCTCCGCAGCGGTGGCCGCGGTGCTCCGACCCTGGAGAAGGTTGGGGCCGCCGAGAAGAAACGCTCAGCGCCGAGAGACAGCCGCCTCGGCGGACAACCGCGCCGTCCCCCTGGGGATGCTTCGGGACAGGGAGAACCTTTCCTCGGCTGCAGCTCCTAGGCCCTGGCTCCCCTTGCCCCAGCCCACCCCGACGCTGAGGGCGGCCCCCGGCCCAGCCCGAGAGACG
>NW_010182239.1:40364-44487 GCF_000695765.1 Mesitornis unicolor | reverse complement strand
CGGGTAGGGGGTGGGCTGCGTGTGGCTGAGGTGGGGAACGGACGGGCGGCGGCGACCGTGGCCCGGTCACGGCCTTTCCCACCCCCGAGTGCTGTGGGGAGCCCGGGCCCTGCGAGATGCCGCCGGGGCCGGGCTTGTGGGGCTACGGCCTGCAGCTGCCCGTAAGTCTCTGGGCTGAGACGGCGGAGGCAGGACGCTGTTCCCCCCCCCTCCCTAGCGGCGCAGGTATCTCGGAGAGCCGGCTCGTCACGGCGCCGTGCGGCAGCGCTTCCTCACTCAAAGGGAGTAATTAGCCGTGATGGGGGTTACTGACTTTTAAATGATCAACGAATTTGCGATTTCATCGTCCGACGGAGCACTGTTATCCTTCCCCCTCAGTCCAGGGGATCTGTGCGCTCTCTGTGTGTTTCAAACCGATTGGGGTTTTTTTTCCCAGAAGGAAGGCCGCGTGTTGCTAATTTCTTGGTGTTTCTTTCCATTGTCTTTGGATTTCACTGATGTGTCTTCTTGTTTCCAAAATTAGCTGAAACAGAGCTGCTCTGATTTACCAAATTTCATGCCTGTATGTAGGAGGCACCTACCTTCATTTGAAGGTGCTTCTCTTTTGGTTTTAATCATTCACGTAGATTTTGAGAAATCGTATGTCTTTCTTGTTTTCTACGTTAGCACTGCTGTATCTTAAGTATTAGCAGGCTGTGACTGACAGCAGATGACAGCCAGGCTCTCATCAGTGTATGAGTTACCAAGATCAAAGATGCACCATGATGAAAGTATTTTCTCCTGTATGCGAGTTGAATCCAT
The DNA here is from genome assembly GCF_000695765.1 of Mesitornis unicolor. Lineage (NCBI taxonomy): Eukaryota > Metazoa > Chordata > Aves > Mesitornithiformes > Mesitornithidae > Mesitornis > Mesitornis unicolor. Next base: position 43,686 of record NW_010182239.1, on the reverse strand, counting down.
TGCACATCTGGAATAATTTCCCTATTTCTGTTGTGTATCTCAGAATTGTATGTAAATCATGAACTAGGCTTTACCAGACCTTTGCTTTAAAAATGTATGTAGTTAAGGATTCTTGAAACGCAGAGCCATAGGAAGTAGAACAAATGTACTTTGCAACAAGCAAGTATCCTTATGTAAACTGATTGTTCAGGAGATTAAAAATTCAGATGAAACCAGGCTTGTTGCGCTGCATGATTTTGTAAGTGAAGCTTGACTAAGGTGGTGAGTCAAATACACTCGTAGCAAGACTAGCTTAGGTCCTGACTGTTACGTGCTTTGCATCCTGATGAAGGAAAAGGAGGGATAATGTGGAGGATCCACTAAAGAAAAGATTGAGGAAGACTGTTTTCATAAAAAGACTTTTGAATGCCCTGACGACAGATTACAAGTAATGACTTCCTTGTTTTGAAAACTGAGTGCATCCAATTGAGAAACAGACATGGCAGTGCCCTCCTCAAAAGGAAACTTTCAGGCAGAATCCAGAAGTCACTGGTGTCTGGATGTGGCTTTTTCATGTGGGATTTACCCTACTTAAGAAGAAGTTACTAGGCCAGACTTCCGATAAATGCTGAAATTCAGTGAAGTTACTGTAAGAATAAATTTTTGTTAGAGTAATTCTTATCCTGAAGGCAGCATGCCAGCCAGCATCATGTACCTGAGGTCTTTAAATGTGTGTCATCATCATCATGTTTTTTGACTGGCGTAATAATGTATTGAAGAAAGGCTTTGTTGGAGTAAAAGGAGTAAAAGGGAGTGGTCCATATTTTACTGGAGGGCAGGTTGTTGCCACAGCTGTCACTTGTTGCTTTGTCTACCTGCTTTGCATGTAGCTTTAAGAAACAAAGACACTTCAGTTTGACTGCAGCTATTTTATTTTCATGACCTGTCTTATGCAAATATTTATTAGCTACTTCTGCCATTTCAAGTGTCACAGTTAGACTTGTTCTGTATCTGTTCTCCTCAAGTTGTAAATCATTAATGCAAAGGGAAGTTTCTTGTTCTTAATGAAGAAAGCCCAGCTTACCTCACCCATACTCAGTCAGGCCCTTGAAGCAGGTCTTTCAGTCCCGGTGTTAAAAAGGAAACGTTAGAAGTAGCTATGATAACCCTGTGTGTTGGTGAAGCTGGAGACTACAGAGTGCATTTGAAGTCTTAAGGAGCAATTTATAGGTGTGGTTAACTTTTTTTAAGTGCATGTACTCTGTAAGCCAGTTGGGAAAACCTGGAGTCTTGCTATTGTGTGCTGCTGTCCTGACTCCATGTCCAAGGAGGAGGAAGTAGGTGTCCATGACAATATATCACTGTCAAGGAAGTTTTATGTTGGCAGACTCGGCTTTTTAAACCATGACCCGGTACCACAGTAGCTGCATCTTTTTGTCTGTCAGGGTAGTTCAGGAATGAGAGTCGCAGCCTGGTGGTCAGTTTCGGAGGTGCATGAGCAGAATTGGGCAGCTTGTTTTGCTCAAATTCCTTTGTGTCAGGAAAAATCAAGTCTGAAGTGATTTCCTTGGAAAACCAACGTGCATTACACAACTCACTGGGAATTCAGGCACAGACCAGCCATGATCACCCTGCAGTGAAACATAGCCCACAAAACTGCTGGGCACACATAAGCAGCATTTTTTGACTGCTGAAACTCCTTGGAAACTAGGGGGGGTTTTCAGCAGTGCAGTCCCATAGGTAGATGAGTGCCGTAGATTCACATCAAGGGTGTTTGATGGTTCAGCTCTTTTAGTGGAAGTGCTCAGAGGCAGCAATACAGGAGGCATTGTCCACTTGCAAACAGTGCTTTTAGGTGCTTCATGGATCAGATGAAACAGTAGTAGTGATTAAAGAAACTTAATCTAGGTGGCTACTGTTGTGTGATACATGATCTCCTGTGATTTCTCCTCATCAGAAGCTCTAATATTTTGGTGGTGTATAAAGTTGGGTTCTAATAAAAATTAATGTGTACTCTTTAGGGGTGCATATTGTTTTCTGTGAGCATATAGACTTGGGTTTTTTTTAATACCTTCTAAGAGAAAAGTAGCTATTGTAATTAAGTCCACAGTGAGCTTGCTTGTATGGTCTGCCATTGATCTGAGAATAATGGGGTTTGTTTTTAATCACTTTTTCATGCCTGGGTACTATGTATTTATCATACTTGACATTCAAATTCCAGGTGAAATCAAAGTATTCACAGAATTCTTGTCCTGAATAAGTAACTTTGATGTACATGGTTTGCTGTCCTACTGCAGTAACTCCTGTCAGCTTAGTCAAAAGCTGATTAAAGTTAAGCAGAGAATAGTTTTGAACAAGAAACCTTAATCTCTTTTTTTTAATGCCTTTTTTTTCTTAATCCTGGGACTCCCAGTGGTTGAAAGGGCCTTAGTGTCATTGTTTTACAGTTTTCATTTGAAATGAGGTATTTTCATGACTTCCTCTGACTGAAATACCATTAAAGCCATTCAGGAAGGTCTGCTTCCTGCAAATGATAGCAGTTTAAAAAGAAACAAGTTTAAAGGAACATGTGAAAGATGAACTATTAAAGAAACCATCTCAAATTCCAAATCAACAAAAATTGAACCAGTTTAAATGTCCTGGCTTTAGATTTCATGTGCTAACTTTACTTTCGTAATTTAGCAAATCTGCTTTCTCCTTGAAAGACCTGTTCTGGACTGGCTGTTTTGGTTTCCTTAAGTCAAAAAGGCCTCCCCAGAAGTTCTTTAAAGAAGTTTTCACTCCATTTATTTCAGAAGAGTGCCTTGCATCTGCCAAGTGCATGGGAGTGGGTTTACACAGGACTTCTGTGGCAGTCGCTTTCTTACTCGATTTTACACTTGCTCTGCAGCCTAGTGCTGATCCAGAGCAGAGTGATGCTACTGGGGGTGGAAAGCCTCTTTGGTGATTTGCAGACCTGACACATCGCTGTAACTGAATGCAAGACATATTGAGGTGGCAGGGGTGGGTTTGAGCAGTCCGGAGCAGAAGCATTATTTCGAAGTGCTGCATCTAAACCACCTTGGTAGTGAAATGATAGCATTTGAGTTTATATCAAGCCTGTCTGTTTATTAGACCTTCAGACAAGCAGAGCATAGCAGTTGTGGTGTTACAGGTGCAGTGTGTAAGGGTACAAGGAAAGCATTGGGGGCAGATAACATCTGCTTTTTTGGTACAAGACACCTACTTTTTCCAACCATAAGTTGCTGTGCTTGAAGGACAGCTGTCTTGCTGCATGATGGAGGGCCTCTCAATTCAGGTATCATCTGTGTGCCCTTCTTGCCCAGCCAAACATGTCTGGTGC
>NW_010182239.1:0-40333 GCF_000695765.1 Mesitornis unicolor | reverse complement strand
CAGGATACCTGGAGGACTTTGGTAGTGACTGTCACATAGGTCTGTACGCATTAATTCTTCTTGTGTTCATTTTGTAAGTTTGCCCTGAAGAACAAAATCCATGTTGACACTTCACTGAAATACTGACATGAAGTGGGACTGGTCAAACATCAGAGTCCAAGCTCTTTGCTGACTGAGGGAGCTGCCATTGTATTCGGAGCCAGAACTAATCTGTGTTGATGCTTTTTCTTTTTTAACCACATGATATACTTAATCCATCTTTAACCCAGTAGTGTTATTTTAATGATAAACTTGATACTATCTACTCTGTACTGCATTTTTAATTTTACTTTTCCAGAATCGGTTACAAAAGAAGCTGATGATGACAGTGACGATGATGATGAAGATGATGACGACGACGATGATGAAGATTCTGAAGTAAAAGAAGAAAATGGGGTATTAGTCTTGAATGATGCAAACTTTGACACCTTTACTGCAGACAAGGACACTGTGCTGCTGGAGTTCTACGCACCATGGTGAGTTCACAGCCTGTGACACCTCCTTAGGTGCAGGATGGCTATTGGGGGCTTCTCTGACAGGACACACTCCTGAAAATTGAGCTTGGGTTGCCATTTTGAAGATGATGTAGGAGTAGCTTGCCTGCAGGAGAAGCACAAGACTCTGCCATAGTGCAGGGTAGGAGACTTAATTTAAACAGTGCCTCATAGATCTACATGATGATGGTAATTCTGCTGGCATACCAGGGTACTCAGCAACACTAATGCACTCAGGGGAACTACAGTGGATTTACCTGCATACAACTGAAACAAAGAATTTAGGCCAGAGTATCATCTCTTGCATTCTTGCAGACAAAAATAATAGGGATGGTTAGTGGGGAAAAACAAGAGTAGAATATATTTGCAGTCAAGTCGCTGAGTTAGTGTTGCAGCCAGAACCTCTTTTCCATTGTGGTCTAGTGATATAAAGGTGACTTACTTGTTTGTCCTTCTCTAGTCTTTGAATAGAGGGGAGAATATGATCTTCCTTGAGGTGGAGTTGCATTTAACTTTTGCTACTCTTACTACAGAGAATCCCATCCCTGCTTGGCTGTAGGTACTATTTCTGCAGCTGTAGTTTGCCTTCATGAAAGCTGAACATGAAGCCTAATTTATCCAAGCAGAAGGATATGTGATCATCACAGACAGACACCTCTTTTCTTTTTTTTCTCCTTCCCCTCCTGCCAAGTGAGAGGCTAAAGAATATGGGCTGTCTGCTACACACTACTGTCCCCTCATTTTCTTCATTTTCCTGGTTTCATCTTCAGCTTGTCAAGATATATTCAGTCTTTTTTATGCTGGTATCCTCTGTCATGTCAGCTTTTTCAGCAAGAGCCTCTGTTCTTCCCAAAAGTTGTGGTATGGCCAGACAGAAAGCAGGTGTTGCAATACCATGGTGTGTGTGAGATTTCATTAGGCCAACTTACCTACTGGTTCATTTTTCTCTTTAATTCAATTTAGGGTGCTGGATAGAGAAGATGAACCTAGATTAGGGAGAAGCTGAAATTCGAATGAGACCATATTTGAAGGGCAGGGAGGAAGGAGAAGCATGGTAAAAGGTTTGCAATTTTGTTGTAAAAGCAATTGTTAACTTTTTTTTTACAGTGGCTTTATAAAAACATATATGGAAATGTGTTGCCTTTTGAATTGAAAGAAAAAAGAGTTGGGATTTGACCAAACAGCACATTAGCAACAGTTACTCTTTATCTCCATGATCTGAAAACATAGCAAGACAAATGTTCTTATGTTGACGTTGTCATCTTGTGTCAGAAGGCATCCTGGAAATGCAGAGTATCAAAATATCCCTGTGGGTCTGTTATGCATTTATTTATTAACTCGTGTCCTCCTCTGACAGGTGCGGGCATTGCAAGCAGTTTGCTCCTGAATATGAAAAGATAGCCAAAACTCTGAAGGAAAATGACCCTCCTATTCCAGTTGCCAAAGTAGATGCTACTGCAGCTACTTCATTAGCAAGCCGTTTTGATGTCAGTGGCTACCCAACCATCAAAATCCTGAAAAAAGGCCAACCTGTTGACTATGACGGTTCTCGGACAGAAGATGGTAAGAACCAGTCCTTTGCAGTTCTCTGTAACAAAGCAAAGAAGTATATGGTCTTCCTAATGTAACTATTTTGAAGGACTTTCATCTCAAGTTACTTTATCTTAAGTAGATTAATATTATGAAGGCTGAATTTTGCCTGTCTTCTCAATTGGCTGCATGCTAGAGGGCAATTTTGCAGGTAGTGGGTAGTGCTGTCAGCGATGGAAGGTTTCTAGAAATATGACTTGACTAGAAGAGAGGGTAGTCTCATGCTTGCTGAAGGATCAGCTAGTAAGAAACATCTGGTCTATATATTGACTGTGTATAAAACCACTTGTTTCTTGCTTGATGAATGTGTCCAGCTTCAGTCAAGGGGGAAAAAAACCTACATTTTTTGTCTGTATTGAGAAGGAATCCGTGTGCTATGGTGCTGCAAAATACAGATCTAGAAGACCTTTTTGACAATACCAACAATGAAGTAAAGCATAAAGGAGCTTGATTAAGGAAGTGTTCTCATGTAAGCTTTGATCCAAGACGATGCTTGCTGCTCTGATTTTAAATTCTTGATACCGACTCTTGCATTTGATATGCTATTGGTATAATAACACATGCTAATGGTGCTGTTGAACTGTATTTCAGCAATTGTGGCCAAAGTCAAGGAGGTTGCTGACCCCAACTGGACCCCTCCACCAGAAGCTACTCTGGTATTGACCCAGGATAATTTTGATGATGTTGTGAATGGTGCTGACATAATCCTGGTGGAGTTCTATGCTCCATGGTAAGCAAAAAGGCAGTCACTTGTACTTTCTAGCACAGCTGGCCTGAACACATTTGGTGAACCTGTTTTGTGTTATTATGCCTCTTTTAAAGCGGCTTGCCTTGTGCAGGTGTTTGTAGCACTGGTGTACTTTAGTTCTAATCTGGACCTAGGATTGCATTACAAAACACTTGAAGACTAGACTGGATCTGTGTCTCAGCAAGGGGTGGTCTCCAGAACTTCACTGAAGATTCTCCATTTTACTGATTTGAGGACACATTGAGAGATACTGAAAACCAAGGAGAGTTGATCCTTGGTTCAAAAATGGCCTCTGAAAATGAAATTACCTATAGTAACGTGAGGCCAGACATAGAGGCTAGCTTCAAGTTGGAGGAACAAGTCTTCCTAGGCTGGTGTCCTCTGTAGACTGAATAATCCCATTTCTACATTCTCTGTTCTATAAAGCTTAACTCTTCCATTTCAGATGTAGAAAGTACCTAGCAGGACTCGTGGCTTGTAAAAACTGCCCTCCCTTCTCCTTCCCTAGGTGTGGACACTGCAAAAGGCTTGCACCAGAATATGAGAAGGCTGCTCAGGAGCTCAGCAAGCGCACACCTCCGATTCTCCTGGCTAAAGTCGATGCCACTGCTGAAACTGAGCTTGCGAAGAAGTTTGATGTTACTGGCTACCCAACTCTGAAAATCTTCCGCAAGGGCAAACCTTATGACTACAGTGGTCCACGGGAAAAATATGGTACTGCAGCTTCTGTTTTCTTATTTTCTGAGGGCTTGACCAGGAATGTTTTGACGTATCTATGGGACTTGCAAACTTGCTAACGTCATAGCAACGGTAGTTGGAGAAACCTGAAAAGCGCTGCTTTCATGCCTATGTAGGCCAACAGTATAAATTTGTCTCTAATCTTTATAACATCTTATGGTGGTGCTATATGCTCCTTTTAATATAAAGTAAGTTAAATACATGTGTGAAGCAGTGGCAGTTTGAGTAAATGGGCATCTTTTAATTGCAGTGAAATGTGCCATAAGGACTGGCAAAGTGCTCAGTATTAGGTTTTAATAAGAGAGAAGACTTAAGACTGTCCAAGTGGAACTTGGGCTCATAGCAGTGTCAGGAGACAGTGAAGGTTCTGGAATTTGAGAAAGGAGGTTTACTTGATCAGCTGATATCTGCAGACCTTGTGCTTGATAACCTTTTCTGAAACCAACCTGAAAGAGAATATCCAGAACTGCAGCTTTAAAAACTCACACTGAAGTCTTGCTGATTTGGTCTTTTAGTTGTTGTGGGAGGGCTGCAAAGAAATAAAAGTGTCCATGGTAAAAGTGGTATTAATGCTGTAGAGGAAATGCCTGAACCTTTCAGTTCAACAAATATTCTAAGCAACTTTTTGGGGATGGGTTTGTCTCACAGGTATTGTCGACTACATGATTGAACAGGCTGGTCCTCCATCCAAACAGATTCAGGCTACCAAGCAGGTACAGGAATTTCTGAGGGATGGGGATGATGTCATCATCATTGGTGTCTTTAACGCAGAGAATGACAAAGCTTATCAGCTTTATCAGGAAGCAGGTAAAGAATGTTAAAATATTCATGTATGTTTTGTTGAGATTCTGTCCAGGACTTTGGGCATGGGGAGTTCCTTTAGTTCTGCTCTTAGTTCAGTGGAGGAGGTTGGAGAGGAATAAGAGGAAGAAGATTTAAGGGTGGTCTTCCACTTGCATTTAAGAAAAAAGCTTACACCAGATTTTTAGGCTATAACTTAATAATCAGCCAGTCACAGGAGTTAACTTGCCTTGGTACTGTGTCCCTCAAGACATGCAAACTAGAGAGGAGGGAAAATTCCTAGCTGAGGAACAAATCACAACTTGTCTTAAAGCCTTGCTAGCTTTGCCATCTGCTACTGCTTGTTTCAGATCTGACAGTTCCAGAGGCTGAGCTCTGCTGAACTTGTTTTGGGTGGGGAGCCTAGAGAAAAAATCATCATCTGCTCTGGATCAGTTTAGCTAGACCATTCCTGGCAGCATTTACTCTTATAACTCTTTTTTGACGTGACACACTCACAGTTCTGCTAACAGTATTTGCTGCCACATAGAAAAGGCAACCCTTGAAGTGCTCAGTTCCTGTGTCTCACATGATTGAACTACTCGCAGCCACTCATGGTTTCTGCCACAGTCTTGAGAGCAGGATGGGCAATTTTCCCCCTGCTTCTGGCGCTGCCCTCATTTGTAGTTGGATTAGGAGCTGATTTGGTTGCTCCAGGAGGGCAAGATTCAGAACTCTTTCCTAGGCTCCCTCAAAGTAAATAGATTGACTAGATGACCTTGTGAGTTCCTTTCCAGCTCTACTTTGTTATCTGGGGGGAAGCCAAGTAGTAGGAGACTGATAAACAAATAGCTGGTTCACTGTATGTGGTTTGGAAGCTGTTCAAGGTTTTTGAATATGTAGAATAACTCACCAAGCAGACGGGTTGTTGAACAGCATTTGAGTAGTGCTGCTTGAATTGTATGTATTTTCACATGCTTCTCACCTCTGGGTGAGAGCTGTTCCCCAAGACTTTAGGGTTGTTCTGTGCCCCATTGAGAATGGAAAGAGAGTTTCCTTGCAGTGTAGTCTCAAGATTTCAGTCAGAGGCTGTCAATTCACTTCTTCTTGACTTTTTCTTCTCTCTAACCTTAATTTTTCAGCTAATGGTTTAAGGGAAGATTACAAGTTCCACCACACCTTCAGCAACGAGATTGCAAAACTACTGAAAGCATCTCCAGGAAAACTGGTTGTCATGCAGCCAGAGAAATTTCAGTCAAAGCATGAACCCAAGATTCATGTTTTGAATCTTAAAGTGAGTACCTGGTCCAAAGCTAGAAAATTTGTGCACAGATTGAAGGTTCTCTTTCTTTGTATATATCAGCAGTTGGCATCTTCCTGTTGGAAGTACTCCACTAGATATTTGAGGCAACCTGTTTGTCCACTGAAATAGTACTGCTTTCATAGAGCCATTTGATTGGAAGAAGACCTTTGAGGTCATAGAGTCCATCTTTGGTCAAGAAAGCTTTGTGAAGTTAACCCAGAGGTTATGTAGTCAAATAATAATTTACATTACAATATTCGGTTTAAGGGTAGAATACTACACTATCTTTAGTGCGCAAGGATTTGAAGAATATGGGGACAGTGTTGTTTATAACATGCCTCTCTTTCTCATTCCTTCATGCATCAATGTTAGTTGTCAGTAGTGTGTAACAGCAGTGCTGCTTAAGTCTATTTGCCTGAACGTTTTTCCCAATATTTTTAAGCAGGACTCTACAGATGGATCAGAGATTAAAGAGCACGTGCTAAAACATGCTTTGCCTCTAGTTGGCCATCGCAAGCCTTCCAATGATGCTAAAAGATATGCTAAGCGTCCTCTAGTGGTCGTCTATTACTCTGTAGACTTCAGTTTCGACTATCGTGTTGGTAAGTTAGCTAAGGTTACCATTCTGCCACTTTGGGAGGATGCAAGCTGTAAGTAACTAGAAGTTACTAATCCTGTTGTGTTCTGGTTTTTTCAGCTACCCAGTACTGGAGAGGTAAAGTCCTGGAAGTGGCCAAAGACTTCCCTGAATACTTGTTTGCTGTTTCTGATGAGGAAGATTACTCTTCTGAAATAAAAGATTTGGGCCTGCTTGAGAGTGGAGAGGACATCAATGTTGCCATTCTGGATGAAGGTGGCAAGAAATATGCCATGGAGCCGGAAGAGTTCGACTCTGATGTACTCAGGCAGTTTGTTGTATCATTCAAAAAAGGTACAGTTTCTGAAATAGGGTTCTCTGAGCTATTTGCTCTGTTTTTCTTTCCAAGAGCTTTTCCTGAGGCAATCACTACAATGAAGTTGTACATCACAGTGCGTCTTAAAGCTTTTTGCTGTTTCTTGTCTTTTTTTTTTCATAGTTCATTAAACTTGCTTGGACTATGCTGTCATGTTTAGTTATATTCTAACACTGAATGTGTTTGGCAAGCCTAAAATTTTCTTGTAGCTTTGGAGTGTGAGCTGACTATTTCTATTTGGGACTATTATAATAAATCACTGTCTAATACATTGTGGAAGGACAGCCATAAAACGATGGAGAAAGGTTCTAGGGAATTAGAAAGCAAATTGTTGTCTATATTTCACAAGGTTATTGTACTCAAACATCATCAGCAAGCTAGCCTGTTTCCTGCAGAGTTAAGTTCATGTAGTAGTGCAATGCTTTTTATCTGGCGGGAGGATGTACTTCTTTCTGCCCCTTCTTTTGGGTGGTTGTAAGGATTGGTCTTTAATGTATTCTAACAGTGGTGTGTGTTTTGCTTCCTTCTAGGAAAACTGAAGCCTATTGTGAAGTCCCAGCCAGTGCCAAAAAATAACAAAGGGCCTGTGAAAGTGGTAGTGGGTAAAACTTTTGATACCATGGTAATGGATCCAAAGAATGATGTGCTTATAGAGTTCTATGCCCCGTGGTGCGGACACTGCAAGAAGCTAGAACCGGTGTATACTGAGCTAGGCAAAAAATACAAGAATGAGAAAAATCTAATCATAGCCAAGATGGATGCTACTGCCAACGATGTGACAAGTGACCACTACAAAGTGGAAGGATTCCCCACTATCTACTTTGCTCCAAGGGACAAGAAGAACAACCCTATTAAATTTGAAGGCGGAGACAGAGATTTAGAACATTTGAGCAAATTTATAGAGGAGCATGCAACAAAACTCTCCAGAACAAAAGAAGAGCTTTAGATAAGATGAGGGTGGTGAAGAGTAATTGTACATTGTAGTTAAAAAGCAAGTTACTGACAAAACTTCGTGAGAGAAGAATTAAGCAGTTTGAGCAAGGAAATTCTTGAGCAGTAAAACAATTGCAGTATCTTTTTTTATATGGCAGAAATTTTTTTCTGGACACTGAACTTCTCAGATCTGAATGTCCTACATTAGTTATGGTATTGATCTTTGGAGAAAAATACATCCTTTATTTTTTGTGACTATCTTAAGCTTGATTATTTGACTCCAGTGCAGCTGTTTATAAGTTAAAAGATATTACCAAAAAGAGAGAACCAGATCACTCTGCCTAACAGATTTCTTTGTCTTATTTGTTGGTATGGCTACGGGGGGAAGCAGTGCCTTGAGCCAGTCTCTTCTGTTACAGTTCTGTATACCTATTTATGTGACTATATCACTGTATTTATTGCAGAGGATAAGGATGGCAGTTTTTTCAAGTGTGGATAAATTATTCAGTTCTATTGAGATAAGACACAGTGACTTGCTAACTAAATGTGCTCTAGATGTGTCTGGTTTTGCTTTGTGCCCCTCTGTAGAGAGGGTGATTTTAAACTAGCAGGTCTTTCTAATTTACCTCTCTTTACTTTTCCATATTGACCCATTTATATCTTGGTCTTCCCAAGTATGTATTGGAGTAATGGGAGTGTAGCAGAAAGAGTATCTAGTGGGTGGTAATGCTTTGATTCTGATATTGGATCTGTGTGTTACCACTTCCTTTCCTTTTGCAGAAAGGAAAGTTTGGTAGTGATTCACCTTCAGGGAGGCAAACTGAGACCACCTGATGGACTTTATTCCTGTGGCAGTTACTGCAGGTACAAAGGATGATTGCATCTGCTCTATACTCCACTTGGCAGTATGTGTGTTTAAAAGTGGATTTTGATTTTGAATGTCCCAGTTTAGATATGTTCGTAAATTTATGGGCCACGTTGGGGTGGTAGGTTTATGTACTTCAGAAATACTGCCTCAGAGCTGTAATGCTGTGGCATGTGCAATTTGAGTGTCACTGAGGCAGTTCTTCATTTTACAGGTAGTGCTTCTCTCCTAGCAGCACCATTTTCTGTCTTGCAAAAGACCAGTATCATCAGTCTTCCTTCGCTGTTTCCTTGTTGCATTAGGTTTCAGCTTTTTGGAGGGTGTGCAAATCTAAAACCAACACTCAGTCTGTTTTTTTTTCTTCTGGGGAGTTGCAGTCTTCTGTGTAGCAAGGGTAGACTAATGTCCAGGAGGTGGCTGTTAGGTACTTCAGTCCAAGGACCCAAAAAGGCCTGCAAAGGTATACATAATCCCTATGTAATTTCCTGCACTTTACATCCCTGTTAAGGGGACCTTCCTCCATGCTGCTTTAACAGGGGACTCGCTGTTAACAACCTACTTGTCAAAGTGTGACTATTATTCTTGCAGAGATATGTAAGACTTTGTGAAGGTTTTCCCTTAATTAACAATTTTTCTGAAGCTAGTGAACAAAACTCACCAGCACATTATGAATGAAAGGGACGATATCAAATCTCCATGGAGTGCTGGGGTGTGCTTGAATGCAATTTGGCTCCTTTTGTCAGCAAGATCTGGAAAGCCCTATGCAACTCATCAGGATCACATCTCAATTGCTGTGTTGTGTTAAAGCAGTGTAATCATTTACTTCAGGCCTTGGAATTGTCAGTCTCTTCTTTTCATTGTGGAGGGCTTTTTCTCTGCTGTCCTTAAACGTACAGATAGGCGAAATACTGCCTAAGCTTAACACCTGCAAGACTTCCCAAGTGCATTATCTTCCCATCACTTGCCATTTGTGTTCACAGCTTTTCTGTAGAGCCTTCAAAGGACATGATGTGGAGGTTGTAGTGAGGTGGGTGTTGGTTTTTTCTCCCAAGTAACAAGTGAAAGGATGAGAGGAAATGGCCTCAAGTTGCTTCAGGGAGGTTTAGGTTGGAGAGTAGGAAAAAATTAATTACTTGGAAAAGCGGTCAAAGCATTGGAACAGGCTGCCCAGGGACGTGGTGGAGTCACCATCCCTGGAGTGGTTTAAAACACATGCAGATGTTGCACTTTGGAATGTGGTTTAGTGGGCATGGTGGTGCTGAGCTGATGGCTGGACTTGATGACCTTAGAGGTCTTTTCCAACCTTAGTGATTCTATGAATGTGCATAGGGAACAGGACTGAGATCAAACTTATGTGAGCTCCAGCTTACATTAGAGGTGACTTTTTTCAGCTTTAGAAATCACAGGTGAGCCAAGTAGCAAGCTCTGTCTTGTCTGCAAGTTGATATCAACTCAGTTCTTCAAATAAGTATGCACAGACTTTTAAAATCAGTTCTTAAGCATAGTTCGGCTTCTATCCATAAGCAAATAGCTCACTTAATACTGCAGGGAACTAAATTGCTCCTGCTTATTAGTTGCAGGCTTGTGGGGATTTGTTCCAAAACAGATGTCATCTAACCAAAAGGAGGACACAGGTAAATATGGAGCAGTTAGAAGGGAGGGTGAAAAGTCCCTTATTGATGGTGGGGACTCCAGTCAGGGCTGATGCTCCATTCTTTGTGGGATAATAAGCATCGAAGTTGATCATAAGAGTTTCTTGCCTCTCTTCTTGCAGGTGCTAACTTACTAACATTATCATTGCCAATGCTGTACTGTTTATGTAGACTTCTTCAGGAGCTGACACCACTGGGGTGAAAACAGTCTCCAGACTACTGGGAGTCTGCAGGGCATAAAAGGCACAAGACCCCAGGAAGTGCTCAAGGTGTGTTTGCATGGTGCTCCTACCATCTTTCTTGTTCTTGCCTCTGCAGGTGGAGGCAGCTTGGTACATGGTTACTTCAAGGCTGTGCTCAAAGGCCTGAATTTTGTTCTTGAACAGCTGTGCTCAAGTCAGAGCTGAATAAGGAATAGGAATACACTAGTTGTAGTGTTACTAACTTAGTTTCTTGACAATTGTGACCTGCAAGAGCAGGCAGCAATAGCCCAAGTAGGTTGTGTGTTTGGATTATGAGTAGTAGAGGAAATGAGGATTTGATCCATCATTACATTAGTGTTGTCTGGCCACATTTCCTGTGAATCCTTGTCTGTGCTGCACTCACTGGCATTGGCACCCCATAACTGATGTATTTACCTTGATGACTTCCCAGAAAGATGCTTGTCAACTTTGGACAAAGTCATACTGGAAAGCAAACTGCTTTCCTTAGCTCCAGCATCCTATCCTCTGCTGTGCGCTATTGACATCACATTGACTTTTTCTCTGAAACTCACTGGGATGACTACATTATTAGGTCTGTTGTCTCTCAGAGAGATAAAGCTGTCTACCTGAAAAGTGATACTAATGTGATTGATGCCTTTTTTAGGGGAACAGGCCATGCTATCTTTTGGAATTTGTTAAATGCATTATGCGTATCTGCTTTTCTCTTCCTGGTGCATTAGGATGCTTTCCTAAGTATCCTAAACTTCACTGAAGTGTTACCTAAGTATTGTTGATTAGCCTTGGTGTTCCCTTCTCACAGAATTAAAAAAAAAAAATGCATGCAGTACAGAAAAACAGGGGAGCTCCCCTCACTTGCTCTTACCCACAGCTGCATGAGCATATGGCATCATTTCTGATTATAGTTCCAGGTGGAAGAAAGCCTGCAGTTGATGCTCCAGCACGGGATCGATTTGTGTAGTAATAATAGTTCCCAGGCAGCCTCCAAGGAGCCTGGCCTGGTGTAAATATGTCCCACATGCTCATCCTCCAGAAAACAATTTTTCTGTAGTACACCTTTGAGTAGTCAGAGTTGAGTCGTCTTCAGGGCCACTTCCTTTCCCTGCAGAGTCAAAAGCTAAGCTGATCAGCAACTCCAGCACAGCCAGTGCTCCCTGAGGAGTGAGTTTGTCTGTACTGTGTCTGTGGGACATTCAAGGTGACAGTAAGTACTGGTCTGGGATTGTGATGCTGCATTGAGTTCTAGCTTTTTTTGTACCAGAAGAGATTGTTAACAGTAGGGGTGCACATCTCTTTGCAATCAAGGTTATTAGTTTTTACTTTAAACAATTTTATACTTCAAAGCTGTTAATTATGGTGATGTCTGTGTATGGCCCAAGATTCAGCTGGTAGCAAGCAAGCAAAGTGCTGCAAAGCTGGAGACTACTCCACAAAGTTTTTCTTTTCTCTTGTATATTGAGGGTATGTGTTGAGGAAGTGAGCTTCTGAAACGTAGAACATGAGTAAGAATATATAATATAGGTTAAAGGCTTTTCAGAAAGTAGCATTAGCTGTAGTGGTCAGACTCTTGTGTCCTTTATTTTGTGATAGGCAAAAGAAGCCACTGCAAACTGTCCATGCTCCAAAAGGCTTTTTGCTCGCAGCCTGCATTGGAAATGGACAAGAATCAGAGGACTGAGTATTGCAGCCTGTACACTCAGCACTTGATGTGGGGTAATGAGTACATGAAGCCTAGTGCAAACAAGTATGTAATCCACTTAGTCAAACTGCTTCAGAGCCTTATATTTGTTAAGCAAGTTGGCTTTGGTTTGCTGTGCTTGAGCTGTAAAAGTCCTCATTTTGGTGCAGAGCAGGAACCTGTGAGCAAGCATAGCTGAAAGCACTGAAATGCTGCAGCATCTTGCTGCAATTGCCAGGCACTTCTGGGACTTCAGCTAGTAGTGCCACACAGCTTGAGGTACAGAGGTGTGCATATGTCAGGTATCACTGCTGTGCATATGTCAGGGGAGGGCTCCCAATTACCACTATGAAGGGTTCGCCTTTTGCTGCCTAGACCCATGGTACCCGTGGTAGGTCGCATGAAGCCGTGCAGCCATGGGCAGGAGAAAGGTTTTCCTGACACGTGACCTGTCTTGATATCTGTGCCCAGAATCCCACAGAGCTCACAAGCCTGCTTGTTTTCTTTCAACTTCTGGAGGTTGTTCTGCACTGAAGCCCATTCCTTTAGACACAGCTTTGTGTGCTCTCAGAGGCCAGAGACTCATGTTAGTGCTGGAGTTCCTATGCCATGAACAGCTGGTTTTACATGAAGCCACTTTGCTGTTACTTGACCCTTTACAGCATTGCTTTTAGCACCATTCCTGAACATCTGAAAATGCTCTGTGCACGGCATGAAACCTAAATTATCGCATCTTTGCAGAGGCTGAGTGAGACTGCTTGGGTCTGGAAGGACATGGCCATTCTCCAGTTTCACTTCTGTCTATAGGGAGGAAGAGATCTGCTCTGTGAATTGCTCTGAGTCCTTACATTAGAAAGGTGGAAGTTTCCATTTCAGAAGTGCTGTTTGTTCACAGCCCAAGCTGTGTGTGTCTTGATTAACAAAAAGCTAAAGGAGATAAAGCTCTATTTAATCCAATCATGCAAAGAAAACCCTTATCACAATCAGTAACCCAGTCCTCTGATGGATTTCTGTATGCTGGGGTTTTGAACAGCCAGTTGTTTCTTCACAGTGAAAGCTGATGCTTGTCAGCTTGCTCTTGATTAATGCCCTCCTACTTGCTTTGTCTAAGTTACAGCAGCTGTTCTGAAATTGAGTAGGTTTTGCTTTACAGTAGGAGAGAATTGTCCTGTAATACAGCCTGGTAAATTGCTGCTCAGAATGACCCAAGCAGAGCTGAAGAAAATACAGCAGTAAGTGGGCTCAGAAAAAAAGCAGATGATAACTCCAATTTCAGTAAAGTCAGAGAAATCAAGGCTAGACAGCACCATTTGCTCACCTATTTTAATTGCTTTATGTATCAGGCCACATGTTTTCAGCTCTTTACTTTGCAAGTTATTAGGCTGAATATGAACTTAACCTGTGCATCTACCCAGAAAAAAAAAGCGTGCAACACAACCAAAGCTCCACAGCTCTGCTAAGTTCTGATGCTACTTCAGTATTGATTTCTGAACCAGAGTGCATTTGGGAAATAGAACATGCCTGGTGAAAGTGGTGCTGCGTCGAGTAAGGAATGCAGTTTTGCACTCATTTGCCATGTGAAATATTTCATATGATACTTTTGCTAATGTCTTTGGACAGTAGATTTTAGTCATATTTTAATGTGGGGTTTGGTTTTTCCTTTGTGATTTGAGTTGGTTTTGGTCTCTTACAGTCTCACGATGATCCAGCAACTAAAGAATAGCCAGTAAAGCTCCACGAGCCTAATTAACCTGTAGCTTTTCCCAACCAGCAGATCTTCAGAGGGCCTGGTGGCAGGTAGGTTTAGCTTTCTTGAAGATCCTTTTTGTCAGCCTGAAGGAGCAGTAATAGAACACATAACTGCAGCAGATGCAAATCAAGAGAGGTGTTTATTGGTGTACTAACTAGTCCATTGAAAAGTAAGTGGCCTTACTACTCTGTTGCCTCTTTATTTCTCTGAGGGATCACTCTTAATGTTCAATTTGGACAAACCAGCCAATCTTTAAATAGAAAAGTCACATTTTAAATAAAAAAAAATGACAGTTGGGTTTCTTTTTCATTCTTTCACTTCCAAAATGCAGCACAATTATTAATGAGATCCTTGAAGCACCAATTTAGACCACACATTTTTAATTATAATAATGAGTATTGCCTGACTTAAAGAGAGGTGCTCCTCTAATAGGCAAAGAAACTAACAGCTAAGTTAGTTGCTTTATAGATTTTACTTCAGAGAGTCAGAGAGTTATAGATTTGACTTCAGAGAGTTCAAATGCATTCAGAAATACACTACTGGACTCATTTGTTCGCTACCAGAAAGAAGTGGTGGTTATGTGGTTCTTTGCTGTCTATGACATTTCCTTTCTCTTAGGTCCAGTTTTCTTTCTTTTTTATTAAATTTAATCTGGTGTTAACTGTTCAAAAATAAGAAAGATACATCCAGCATTATGATGGCAACGAAGTTTTCCTCATCCCAAGTCATGATTTATTAAATCCACTACAAGACTGAGTACCCAAAAATTAGGTGACTGGTTCCTGCAGTGGAATATAACGTCTGAAGTTTGGTATCTGAGATGCACCTACAGGGGAAAAACCCTCCTGTGGAGATTTAAGCACCTCAGACAAGATCCAAGACAGGATGGTGAGTGTGGAGCAATCAAGCTTCAGGCAGCAGGAGATGCTGAGGAAGAGATCTGAAAGCCACGTCCCCTTCAGGTGTGGGCAGAGTTCTTGACGTCATGGGAATGGGCTTGCAGCCTGCTGTGATCCTCAGTGTAAAATTCCCTCTGGAAAGTGGGTGACTGACATGCTCCATTGAAGAATTTAAGCAGGAGGTGTGACCCTTCACAATTTTATAACTGGTTATAGGAGCTGCCCAAGGTCAAGGAGACATCTTCCCCTTTTCTCCCTAAAAATGCTCAGATGTTCATCTCTTGAGATGATGCTCTAGCTCTCTACTCATCAGAGACAGCTAGGCTGTCCCTTCTGCTGCCTCTGTTTACAGAAATAATTTTTTGTGGGGTTAGAGAAAGAAAACAAAACTTTATAGCAGATGGAGAGGACAAGCTTGCTGATCTTGTTCATAGGGCAGGCAGGTCCTTCTCATCCCGGATTTGGATCTGACCAGTGTTGTACTGCAGCAAGGCTGCCCAAGAGAGCGTGGACAGAGGCAATTACTGGACCTGGTGTGTGGGGCTGCTGCTCCCAGCCCACCCTGCGAGTGGTCCCTATGGCTCGGGGAAGCTGAAGGGTGCATCTCCTCATACCTGCATGTACAGCCAACCAGGTGGGAGAGAAGCTGGTTTGGAATTACCTCTGTGCTGCTTGTTTTGGGGGAAAGACAGCTGAAGGTAAAGGGCTTTAAAGGAAAGAGTTGGGGATTGGGCAAGGAACAAAATTAAAAATGGATGGAAGAGAGCAAAGCACCAGTGAGAAGGGAAACAAGGAGGGATGAAGAAACCAAGAGGTAAGAAAAACAAGGGTAGTGGGAATGTTGTAATGCAATACTTAACCAGCTGTGTCTTCTTTAACTTCCAAAACCAAGATTTTTTTTCTCCAGAAGAATGTTTTAGGTTGGTGGGTTGTTTCTGTTTCTGTTTGTTTTTCTCCTCTCTAAACCTTATTTGTTTAATGCAGATAAAGAAATAAGTTTAAAACATGAACCCTATTCCTTTTATACTTGTATGCTAAACTGATACCTTTAATTTCCAACCCTATACCCCTGGTGATATGAGAAAGCACCAGCAGACTAAATGCACCTTTAGAAGTGTTCCAGTGCATTCTGAAACTCCTGTTAGCTACAACATATACTTTCAAAAGTGAGGTTTCTATACTGCTGCACAGAAATTATTCTTAGTACTTTTAATTATGCTAACTAAATGGTAAGTATTTATAAATGTGTTTGTATTCATAAAGAAGGAGGAGCTAGTTTTCAAAAACAAGTTAACTACTTCAGATATTAGCATTTTCCTCAGAAATCCTTTTGGTTTTTTCCTAAGGAAGAATCACAGAATCGCTCGGTTGGAAAAGACCTCCGAGATCATCACGTCCAACCGCTCCTGTCTACCCCCTAAACCATATCCCGAAGTACCTCGTCTGCCCACTCTTTAAATACATCCAGGGATGGTGACTCCACCACCTCCTAGAATAGACAGCTCTCTTCCCATTACTTAATTTAATTTGTTTATTTATTTTTAAAAGGTTACATTTCTAGTTATCTGTGCTGTCCAGCCTTTCTCCAAATCACCCTTAGCTTAGAAATGCCCTGAATTCTTCAGTCTTTGTCTCTCTTA
Organism: Mesitornis unicolor; assembly: GCF_000695765.1. Taxonomy (NCBI): domain Eukaryota; kingdom Metazoa; phylum Chordata; class Aves; order Mesitornithiformes; family Mesitornithidae; genus Mesitornis; species Mesitornis unicolor. The sequence goes on along the minus strand of NW_010182239.1, from coordinate 24,050 downwards.
AGGTGAGCATGTTCCCCAAGCCCAAATTTTAGATCATCTGTGAACCCTCCCCAAAAAACCTGATCATTTCTCCTGACATACACAAACAAACCCAAGATACTCTTGAGTATCCCCTGAGCTCTAAAACTCTACCATTTCGTGTTAGTTAAACCCCTTACTTGCAGTAGAGCCAGATTTGGCACTGGCACTAACGCTGTTGATTTTCTTCTTACCCATTTACCCACTTGCAGCCAGGGGTAAAGGGGTGCCAAAGCCAGCAAGTGTTCTGGCTCACATGCCCAGCTAAAGGCCACAGAAAGTGTGTGAGGCCTTCATGACTGAGTGCTTCTCTGTCTTCTCTGCTACCCTGCTCCCCAGATGTGCAGGAGTGACACTTGCCACTGTGTGTGGTGCTGAGCCATCCTAACACTTGATTTAGGAGCCATAGAGAACAGTTAACAATTCATGTAGCAAGTTCTATCTGTCTCAAAGGATTGTATCTGGCAGCAGCATCCTGCTGTGCTTTTTGTCATGTTGCTGAGGTAATGTAAATTAGCAGGTTGTGTGTTGGAGACTGCAGGCAAACTGAACCACCAAGAATTTGGAAGTGTGAGTATTGAGACAAGTACCGGGTAAGAAATGTAATAAACCTTGCTTTTTACCTTTTTTGGGGTGCTTAGCCTATCTAGTATACTCCAACTGGGTGTACTGGCAGAGCAGTGGATTAATAAAGGCTGCAAAAGACCAGTCAAGTGCAGTAGTGGGGAGGGGGGAAAGAGAGAACGAGGAGATCAATCTGTAACTGACTGTGAACAATCAATTGAGATAACCCACTACCTTCGGACCAGCCGATGGTGGCTTTTCCCCCTATAGCTATTTATACCTCCTATTTGAGATACTTCTTTGGGTATGGCCGAGAGAGCGGCGCTCCTCTTTTTTTTCCTCACTGACAATGCCTTCTAATAGCAATGAAGGTCGCGACCGCAAATAAACGCAAGAGGTTAAAAAAAAAATGAAATACAAATAAATAAGCCGTTCTTCACCCGCAGAGCGGCCCCGCTGCATTCTAGGAAGACAGTATGCAAATTAAGCGGACACGCTCATGTGGGCTTGCATAAAGCCCCGCCCCATGTCCCTCCCCCCGGGCGTGGCGACGGCAAGGTAGCAGAGTGCGTGTGCGGTCCCCTCTCCCGCAATGTTTGACTTTTTTTTTTCCAAGTGCTGGTCTGTTTGATTTAGTTTGGGATTCTTTTTTTCATTTCGCTCGCTTATTGGAAGATCACAGAGGAGGAGTTGAGAATATGTGAGAGCAGCAACTCTGCAGACACCAAGGTCAGTGAAGAAGGAGGGGGATGAGGTGCTCCAGGCACCAGAGCAGAGATCCCCCTGCAGCCCGCGGTGAAGACCACGGTGAGGAAGGCTGTCTGCCCTCTCCTGTAGCTCACGGAGGTTAACAGTGGAGCAGAGATCCACCTGCAGCCCACGGAGGACCCCATGCCGGAGCAGGTGGATGCCCAAAGGAGGCTGTGGTCCCGTGGGAAGCCTGTGCCAGAGCAGGCTCCCGGCAGGACCTGGAGAGAGAAGAGCCCACACAGGCGCAGGTCTGCTGGCAGGACTTCTAACCTCACAGGGGACCCTCATGTGAAGAACTGCAGCCTGTGGGAAGGATTCACACTGGAGAAGTTCATGGAGTACTGGAGCAGGGAAAGTGTGAGAAGTCATGAGGAAAAACTTTTTCACTCTGAGGATACCAGAGCACTGGACCAGGCTGCCCAGAGAGGTTGTGGAGTTTCCTTCTCTGGAGACATTCAGAATTCGCCTGGATGCGTTCCTGTGTGACCTAGTCTAGGGGATCCTGCTCTGACAGGGAGTTTGGAATGGATGATCTTTTGAGGTCCCTTCCAACTCCTAATATTCTTGATTCTGTGATTACTCCCCCTGAGGAGGAAGAAGCAGCAGAGACAATGTGTAATAAACTGACTGAAACCCCTATTCTCCATCCCCCTGTGCCACTGGGTGCGGAGAGGTAGAGAAATCGGGAGCAAAGTTAAGCCAAGGAAGAAGGGAAGTGTATGGGGAAGGTATTTTTTTAAGATTTGGTTTTATTTCTCATTATCCAACACTGATTTGATTGGTAGTAAATTAACTTAACTTTTTTTTCCTGTGTTTTGCCCATGATGTAATTGGTGGATGATCTCTCCCTGTCCTTATCTTGATGTACAAACTTTTTGTTATATTTTCTCTCCCCTGTCCAGCTGAGGAAGGGAGTGATACAGCAGCTTTGGTGGGTACTTGGCATCCAGACAGAGTCAACCCACCATACCCACCCCCCCCCAGCCACTCATTGTGGCTAGAGACTTTTTCACTAAAAAAGAATTGGTTTAAAATTTAGTTTTTGTTTCTCTGAAACTTGTTGGTAGTTTTGTTGTTTGGGGTTTTTTGTTTTATTCCAGCTAGCATGTGCAATAGGTTTCCATTTAATTTTATTTTTATACTTGTTGATAATTAGGTCCATAGCTTCAGTAAGTGTAAACATATTATTTAATAAATCTATTGCTGTTAGCTGTTATTTACATCGAATAAGCACCCACATATCTCAACAAAACCAGCACCCCCTCTGACAGACAACAGCACAACCAACAGGCAAGAGGCACTTGCCTGCAAGCTCCATAACACAGATTTAATGTGTTCTGGTTTACATCAGCCACGGTCCTTGGAGTATTCACAGGGCTGGGACAGTGCCAGGGAATGATCCACAGGTACTGCAGCATGGTCCTTGAGCGTATCTCCTTTAGATGTCTAACCCACCACTGTTTTAAAGTGGTGTGGAAGGACTTCTTCAACTACTGTATGTTCAAGACAACAGAGAATTATTTAACGTGATGCTGTTAGCAGCACTTCCTTCTGAGGCTAAATAAGACCTGCTTTTCCCCTACTCAGCAATTCAGTCCTGAGAGAGAACCTGTATCACTGTGAAAACATTGACTGTTTTCTGGGGTGGGAAAAAAACCTGTGAAGTGTCTGGAATTACACTACGTACCTTTTTTTTTTCCTTGCATACTTTCCATGCTATTTTGAGTTTGGGAAGACTCTCTGCCCATTGGGAATTAATTAAGATTACTTTATTTAATCTCTGCGGACTATAGACATTTGTATATTCAGAGTCTTCTAACATCTTTCACTAGGGAATGCTTGCCGAAGAAATAGCTCCGCTTTTTCAGTGGAGGTAATGATGTTGCATACTTGCAATTATTATTTTGTACACTAAGCATCTAAGTTAATACTTCCAGAATTCAGTTTAAACAGCAAAACAAACTTCTAGTGAAGGGATAACTTTGCCTAGAGAGAAGGCACCATGTCTAACTGTACTTTGAGCTGTGTTCTGTTCAAAATGTTTGTTTTGCCGTAATGAGAGAATTTCGTAATCTGTTAGCCTTATGCTACTTTCCTATCACTCAGCTAAAAGAAACTGAGTAAATTTCATGAGAAACTTGGTCATATAATGAGGAAGATTATTTTTATGTATTCTAGTTTACCACGTTTGACTCTTGCAGGTTTATGGTGTGAATGCTGTGGCCAAAACGATAGTGATTTGTCTAAACCCTAATGTGGAGGGTAGGAAGGCTATAGTTTTCCTTTTGCAGCTTATTTTGGGGACAAAATAAGGATGGTACACACTGCTATACAAGGGCTTCCCCAGTGTGTTACTGTCCTGCCAGGCAGAGAGGGCTTTGCTGCACCACAGCACAACTCTGTGGGGCTGTAGGAAGGAGGACATTTCCTTCTCTCCAGGTGGATGGAGCTCTCTAGCATCCACCTCTGGGACTGGGACCATTTTGAGGATTGGATTTTTATCTCCCCAGTGGAAACTTTGGTGGTCTCAATTAAGTCACCTTAACCTCTTTTTATTGGTCTGCTGAACTCGGTCAGTCTGAGATGGAGAAAACCAGTGGCTCCGTAAATAAGCTACTGTGATCCTAAAAAGACCTATGAGTCCAGGAGAAGTGATTAAAAATTCTTAATTGAAATTTCTGCTTGGGTCATCAAACTAAGAGCACACGACTGCATGTTCCAGTACCTCTTTCACTGTCACTGACCTTTACATTACATTGATTTGCGTGAGTCTCAGCTGTTGCAGTTTGTATCACACAGTAATAAAAAGTTCACTAGCTTTGGCTTTACAATATTCTAGTTATTAATAGTCTAATAATTGATAGTCTGTGCAATTAATGCAATTAGTCTTCAAAATTTCATTTGAAACCTAGAAGCTGGATACAAATTTCACAGGTTCAAATTGTTACGAAAAGAAGGAATTTTCTAGAAAAATAGTCATCACTCAAATATAAAAGACACTTTGTGGCATTCTTACCTCCAGACATAAGGTACAGTGTGAAGACTTGCTGTCCAGCAGAGCTGGCTGACACAGTCTTAGTAAACTCCCAGATACTTAAAGTCAGAAAGTCCCAATGTTTAAAAACTGAAATTTTAAATTTTTAATACCCCCTCAATTCACAACAGCTTATTTTTTGAAGGAAATGCTTTGAGGTTGACCTTTTTCTATATTTCTAGTAACAGCACTCATGCAGCCTTTTCTGTTTACAGTGATTGCCTGTTCTACTGCTCAAAATGTGTGACCTCCAGGATATTTTGGGGAAACAACAGGATGAACTCCACATCTAGAGCATAAGTACTACCCCAAGTTTTGTATGGGCATCCTAGATGGGAATGAAGCTGAGTCATTGCTTGTGTTTGAAAGGAAGGCAGATTGTTAAGGCTTTTTAAAACGATGTTAACGCTGTTGTATCTTCAGAGGTTTGCTGAATTGAGTCACAGCAGGGACGGATGCTACATTAACAGGGCATTTACATTAACAGAATATTTAACTTTCTTCACCTCTCAATGTATCTTAGTTTTGGAAAAGGCCTCCATGACTGGAAGAGACAAAAGATGGAGTATGGACACTAGAGGGGTGGGTTTTAAGCTGCTTACACCCAACAGGGAAAGACATTAGAAACTTGCACTTGCATAATATGAAGTCTTAAGAAACAAGACTGTATATTGCCTTCATAGCCAAATCCCTGTGAAGCTCAGTGTATCAGCAATTAAAGTGTATGCAAGGAAAAGACCAACTGGCAATGACAAAAAGAAAATAACTGATCCCCAGCAGCCAGTGCAGGTGCATTGGGATGGCTCTCCAGCAGGAGTGATGTGTTGGGAGGGACAGTAGGGATGTATGGCATACCGAAATGAAACAGGAGGTTGAACCCGCTTGTAACTGCTGCGGGGGCCCTAGGGAGGATTCTGCTGGGTCTTGCTTATTTAAGAGGCTTTCTTTAAAAATGAGTGCTTGCCTAGAGGATGCGGCACATGGGAGGGAGTAGTAGTTAAAAAACAGAATCAAGATTGGGTTTACAAAGCAGGAAAAGGAAAACTCCCTGTGAAAGCAGAGCAGACTAGAATCATACACTCTAAAATAAAAAAATAATAATTCCTCTGAACGTAGTGATGAATAATGCAGATGTCTTTTTTCACACACTGGAAACTGCTTAGGTTTTATTAAATATCTCTGCAGCAACACAGATTTTACACGGTGCTTTTTCCAAAGAGTGGGACGGATCAGACATAGCTTCTCTCACCATAGACATGGCAGTGCTAATGCTGGGCCAGGGCCGAAGCACAGCCCTGCCAGCCCCACACACCGAGGCCCCACAGGGAGGCCCTCAGGCTATGCACTACCCAGAGGACTGTGGGGAGGCAGGCAGTGCCCTGGGATGGGGAAGGCCCCATCCAGGTCCCAGAAGGTGGCTGAAAGCTGGGATGAGGTGGGGAAGAGAAAATGGCGTCAAGGCCTGGCCATCAAAGAGCAACTGGGAGCCATCAGCAGAATGGGCAGGCTGCTGGCATGAGCAGGGAGGCATGACAGAAAAAAAAGCCAATGTCAAAAAAGAAGGGGATGCTTGCTGCACCTTTCAGAGACGCCCTGCTTCGTGTCAGCTCCCAGCTGCCACTGTGCCCCTTGCAGCACCGCACATGGGGCTGACCCACTGAGACATGGTTCCCTGCAGCATTAGCCGGGCAGGCTAAAGCAGTGTTGGGCCTGGCATGAGGGCAAGGAGTGGGTTTCCCCAAGATGTTTGCAACCCCTCCTTTCCCCCTAGAAAAGGTGCAATATTGAGATTGGAGCTAGCTTTGTAATTTTTGCCTGCTTGGCAAAAGGGCTGCCAGGGCTGCTGTTATGCAAAGGTGGACATCACAGCACTGAGTGAACAGGCAGCCTCTCCACTGGGATGCCGGTGGGCACGGTTGGATGGGCAGCAGGTGCCTGGTCAGCAGCTTGGCAGAGGTATGCCTTGCATATTAACTCTGATAACTGACACCAGGCTCTCAGCGTTATCCCTGAAGTGCACATCCATTGGGATTTTGGAAGGGCCATGTCCCTGCAGCAGAGAGGGGTGGGCACATAGGTGGGTAAGTTTTTGGGGCCCTATGATGGAGACAACTGAGTGTTTGCAACCACTACACCCACCCCAGGCTGGGAAAGGCAACGCGGTTATTATCACATTGATTAACAGTGCTGAGTTAAATATTAATATGTGGCAAAAGAGGGTTACAGGAAGGCTATCTTTGGCCTTCATTAAGAAAAAGCTTTCACACCCTTGGATAAGGGATGTAGTGAAGTAACTGTAGGTGGGGGGAAATTGAGAAGTGGCAAAGGAAATCTTGAAAGGGGAAAAAATATATACTGAATTTAAATTTATGACAGCATGTAGGTTTCTGCTGGTATATTCATGTCATTTGGGTTTATGGAAGGGTACATGGTTCTTTATTTCCAGAGCTGTGCCCACAGACCTCATGGTGCAGTTGTACCATGTGAGCACAAAGGAGCCCTCACTGCCTTTCTGTGTTCAACCTGTGGACATAGCAAGAGAGAGGTTGTGGAGATGGTGACAGGAGTATATAGTGCAACTTTGACTCTGCAGCTCAGTCCACAAAAGGAACCTCTTATTTGTAAGGCATTTATAAGGTAGACATAGCTGAAAGGAAGACAATGGGGGAAAAAAATCCCAAACAAAGGGTAAAGGAAAAGAAAGATAACCAGGATCAATAGCATTTTGGCTAGCAGGCTTCAATAATTCAACAATAATTGCAGATTTCAAATAAATAGATGAGAAATGCTGATATAAAGAACTTACAGGAAAATGAATCTGTAGTGGCTGGGGACATATTCCTCTCGGCTGACATCTCACAGCTGACTCAAAAAATCCTCAAGACATAACCCCTCAGTCTAGAAAAAGGATGTTGAGATGGCTTGAGGCTAGGAGCTTCAAACAGCCACCTGTGGGAAGCCATCATCAAAGAAATATTTGAGGATCATGACAACTAAAAATTAAATAATTTTCTGCATAAAGTGAGAGCCTTTACCTTGCTTAGTTGCTGTATTCTCTGACAATCAAATGGCACATTTGCTTAAAGTAGCTAGAACAAAAATCCTTGTCTTGTATATGAAAGATTTAGGCAGTCATCAATTAATTTTTGCCATTTTATCCATTTATCCATATTCATTTCATGAATATGTGAAAAGCATGCTTGAAGTTGTAAGCATGATGTATTAGAAATGAAAACCATCTAATTAAAGCAGCATCTCAGGTAAATCACTCCTCTTTCCTATTCTACCCCCAGCAGCGAGCAATTCTTTCAACTGCCATTGCAGAAATGCCTTTGAAGCACAGTGCCTGCGTTGTTAACAATGGTAAAAATCAAGTAAGTAGCAGATACTGGCTTCTCAAAGAGACTGGAGAAGAAAGCATAGTCCATGAAGGATTAAGATTAAAAAACGTATTCTTGACTGGATGCTCATTTATTCCAGAAAATCAGAGGCTAACAGAAAAAGGCTGTCAGCTTACAAATTAAAGGGAACAGGACCTACAAAAAATGTTAAAGTCACTAAAGCACTTGAAAAAGTAGAAGCAGGATGTGGAAGGTTGAATTACACATGTGCAGCATTGGAAGTATTCCTGAGTGCAGCCCTGCTTTCTCCTGCTCGTTGGAGCTCTATATAAACCCTATGATGCCTGATTGCAAGTGATACTAAAATATGTAAGTGAAATTTCAGGAGCAAAAGACTAGTCAAGTGCAGCAGTGGGTGTGGAGAAAGAACAAAGAAATCTGTAACTGACTGTGATCAATTAATTATAAATACCACTGCCATCGGACCAGCCGGATTTTTGTACTGTAGCAAAACTATTTAAGCTCTGAAAATGGCATATTATTCAGGTTATGATGGTGCTTCCAACATTGCAGTTTAGTAAAATCAAGTTATTATCGTTTTCTCGCTTAAAAGCAATGCAGCTGTAGCTCTGCTAAAACTCGACGTGTGATAAATCTCGTGTGAATCTTTTCCTTCAAGCCACATCGGACACCGTTGCATGATGGGTAAGTGATATGCAAATAGCAGCCCCAAACCACAAATTGAAAACGGCTGAAGAGGAGTGCTGTTGTCTCGTTCTTTTTTAAATAGCAAGGCAGGCATTACAGGTGATCTCTGATAGGAGAAAAAACCAAAACCATCTGTTTTCAGTTAAGTGAAATGTGCAGGATTTACGTGAGCATGGAGTACTGTGCTCTGCATCTGCAGCCCTCTGGAGACAGACGAGCAGGGTCACACATGTATCTATATGAATGTATTCTTTCATGTGTCTATACGAATGTGTTCTTTCAGTTAAGTGTGCTGCCCCTTACAGCGCCACACGTACCTTTCTCTGTCTGAGAAGGGCTGCTGAAGCCTTAGCTCCCTGCTGCACGGCATGTGAGAGGCCAGTGGCAAATGGCCATGAATGCGATCTGGATCTCAACAGCTACTAAGAAACTATTCTTGCCAAACAGAACTTTTCATTTAGGAATCATCATAATAATAAAAACTAAAAATGTGGGGTTTGGAGGTTTGGTGGGTTTTTGTGGTTTGTTTGTTGTTTTTCTTTTTTTTCCTGATGATACTAGAGCCAGAATGTATCAAGGAAAGAACGCATCCAAAAGGCAGAGCTTCAGTGAAATGCTCTGCTTGTAAATGAAATCAGCTGCAGAAGAATGTTCCTCCTGCCCACACCACTCCCATGTCCACCTGCCCCTCAGCAGTGCTGGGATAACTGCTTCTGCAGCAAAACCCCACACCCCTGAGAGCAAATGGCCTTAGGTTTGAAAACCAACAAATCCTGTAATATGTGGAGGGCCCTGGTTAGTGCAGATCAGCTCAGCCGTACAGTTTACAGTGCAACTCTCCAAAAGAGCACAACTGGGAGAGCAGTTAACCACAGCATCGGGGCAGGAGTTCTACCCTCCAAACTCAGCAGCATCTCATTCACTTCTAGTTTGTTGTGTTGCAGTTCTTCTCATTGTCCCCTTTCTGGCCACACTGCAAGCAGCTCCACAGCCTCTGCTGCTGACCTAAGTCTAAGCTCCTGAGGTCACACTTTTTCTCCAAGATTCTCTGATTGCATAGCCCCACTCTCTCCCTTTCATCAACACAGCTCACCCAGGAAAGTGATGCAGAGGCAAATAACACTTCAAATGTGACATTTGCAGCCCAAAAAGTTCGCTGTGCAATTGCACAGAGGCAGTGAGGAAACAAGGGAAGGACGAAATGGCCGTGGAAAATCTTCAGGAGCCTGATTTTAGATTGTCTTTAAACTGCTGTGTGTGCAGTAAGTCACTACCTCATTTGAGGGCAAGGTTAAATAATCCTAAAGAACGCAAATACCACTTCTACTGATATCAGAGAGATTGGCTTAAAATCTTCCAAAGGCTTAATTCAGCTTGATGTCTATAACAGGCTTCTTTAGGCCATAACAACCGAAAATTCCTTGCTCTCAGACTGAGCAGGTTGCCAGAATAGAAAATGGAATTATTTTCCAAAATTTGGAATAATGTCGGAATTTCAAAATTTGCCCATTTGGTCAAATTTGGCCTCTGTATTTATAACACTGTATTGGAACCAAAAATACAATATTTCAGTTTTATTGTAGAGGAATACTGGTATCCTGATGGCACCATAATTTATGGATTCATTTCTTCAGAACAGTGCTGCATTTTCATTCAATACCCATTAAGCACCAGAATTTTTTGTTCTGAAACCAGATAAACCAGGAAGTGAAAAGTCATAGCTTCACCCATGTTGTTCTTTTTGAAGGCACATCAGTCTGTTGAGCTTGAGACCCAGCAGGTTCAACCTGGGTCTTGGGAGAAAGCTCAGTATAACACAAGTAGGGACACTGAAGCAGCATCTCTTTCATGGTTAAGTAGATTCCAGCTAGCAACTACCAGAACTCTTGTCTTTGGTCTTCCTCCTCACACTCAGGACCTTTTCACCTTTCCTGATTTGTCAGGAAATCATGTGGTATTTTTCCTCCTGCATGGTTCTTTTGGCAACACAAGCCTACTGAGCAGAAGAGGCAGCAGGAAAAAAAAACCCCAGAGTAGTTCATTTGCACAAGTTTTACATCAGTAATATTATACTCAGGCTTTTCAAGAGTTCCTAACCTAACAACATCTTTTTTGGACTATATCACAGTTAGAAATTATTCCATTTGCTGCTACTTCAAAATCCGTTTTGCTGTGGAATTTATTTCCTTCAAAAAGTTGCAAAATTGGGCCACTCTTAGCTGTGTCTCAGTGCTTTTGTGCCAGTCCTACGACAGGCCTCAGCAAGTGCATATGCATTGAAGTAATCTCTGTTTTCACCCTTGAAAGGGATTGTATCTTTTCCTTGAGTTTTCATACCTGCATTTTCACATATATTTTTTCACAACAGGGTTCTGTTACCTTCACAGATAAAGATTTTACCTATTGCAGAGATTTTCAAGGGATGAAAGGATTAGACCTGTAAGAATAATCCTTTATATATGGCAGAGACCCAAAATATTTTTAAACCCTAGCAGACAATGAGAACCTTGGGCCAGCCCACAGGAAGATTGGTCCTGTGCTTGTTACTCCTAGTTTCATCTTTGGCCTTCTTCCCGTCACATCTCCAAAGGTTTCAAAGTCAGTATTATTTTAGCACACTGATTAGATACCCTGCAGCATGAACCAGGCTTCAGGGCTGAAGTAAGACATATATGTCATCTTCTATATTGCCTTTTTCAACATACCTGTAATGATACAGACTGGAGACTTCCTATCTGTTCCAGAGGACCCCATCTACAGTAGAGACCCACTTTGTAATAGGACAGGGTTTTTTATAAGAGCTCAAGAAGATTACTTTATATAGCTTATGTTAATTTGTTTATTGCAAACTGTTGCTCTTCCAAAAAGCCCTGCTAAGTTTAATGCTGCCTTTCTTTCTCTCATTATCTGCTGCATGTTTAGCCGTGTTTTTAGAGACTTAACCTGCAACCAAAGTGGGAAAGTTAATGTTGCTACAGAAACCTTTATGATTACTTACACATGGTTACTTTTAATTAATTTTAAATTAATTAGGCCGAAAAAAGGTGACAAAGGTTCTACAGTGCATTTCAAATACAGTGTGCTATGCAGCATTTCAACATCTAGTGTTAATGATGGGACTATAGGTATTTATTAAAAGCAACAAATGACCTCACTTGACACTTCACCATGTACTGTAAACCACATTCCCAAGAGTGCTTGAGGAATGCAAGACAACACATATTTCAACAAGTATGTTTGCATCATCTTTACATTTGCCAATGTAAAGAATAAGAAGTGTCTCTTTCCATTCTGTAGCAAAGGAAAAGCAACTAATGTTAGTCTAAGCATTCTCCTCAAGAAAAAGAGCTCCTTGAGAAGAAGTATTTTATCACATTGCTGATCTTAGCAAACAGTAGCATAGCTCATATCTTGGAAAGGAATTTTACTCATCAGGATATTCATTCAAGCACTGAGAAGTAAAACTTCCTTGATTTCCATACAGCTCTAATCTATCTAAAGAAAATATAGGAGTCTGAACAACCCTTCCAAGTGATCTAATCTGGCAATAGGGTTGCAGTGGGTGGAGATAAGGTCCCAAAGATATTCTTTTTCTCCTTTACCTTGTATTTCCTAAGAGCAACACATGGTTTAATTTTTATAGTGTTTTTCTGAACATCCTTGGACTCGTACAGTTTCAAAAAGCATCACAACTGTGGCCAAGAAATGGTAATAAAAACACTGTTCGATGATGCAATTTTCCCACTGATGGTTGAGCTTTCTGGTCAAAATCAACCAAGTAAATATGACAGTGCAGGGTTCATTTTCTTTGAAATAATTTCTTTTTTCTCTCTATACCCTGCCAGCAAGCTCTCTAATTCCTTACAGACTTGCAAGTGTCCACTGAAGACAAAGTGATGTCATGAGTCTGACTACATTTCTCACTAGCAGTTTTAATAAGTTTATAATCCTTCAGAATTATCCAAAACCATGTGTAGCAACAGAACAACTGCTCTGCTTTTTTTCTTTTTTGTTTGGTTGGTTTTCTGGTTTATAAATACAGTAATAAATGGTAGCATATTACAGAGACTGAAGAAGTGATCAGACAGTGACATGATGTAGTTGGGCAGAGGGTCATGGCTGTTTCACCTAAGGGAAAACCCATAAAATGGTAGATAAATAATCAGAAATATGAACAGAAATATCATCTTTCAAGCATTTCAAGACATGGAAAAAATGTTTTTCTATCTTCTCACTTTCTGGTTTAAAGGTACAGCATGATTTAGTATGCTGAATCAGCTAAATGTTTCAATTTATTAAGATTATTAATTCAGAGCAACAAGCTTTTCTACCTCTAAAGGCAAGAAATCATGACTAAAATATTTAAAGACTTGTAATGTTCATAGTTATTAGCTTATTTGAAAATAATCTGATCAGAAACTAAAGCTAATTTTATTTGCTCCTATTCAGACAACTTTAGGAAAAGTCACCTGAAAATTGATTTCTATCAATTTCAGACAAGAAAATTATCTTGCCATTTATTTTGTTCTGACAGCCCTGGCCGTCTCCACTCATACATTTTTATTTCAGCTTAAATTGCCTACCAATAAGTCTCTTGCTAGTCTCTGTACTTCATCTTTCTAATTCAACTTGTTCTTCCAAAGCTGAATTGATATTGCAATTTCCTAATTTATGATGACACGTCATCTTATCCAGGAACCCACAGATGCTGAAATCTTAATACAGGAGTAATGTTATGCCTTGTATAAGCTGGTATATCAATTACATTTGTCATTTGGAACATCCATGTTGAATTGCTTTTGGTAGGCCTGATCAGGGAATAAGACTTTGTTATGGTGAGAATAGAGATTTAAATAGAAAACCACAAATTATAGCCGTGGATGCCAATACAATCATGTTCTAAAATATCTCTGTTCCAACTAATAAAGATTTAGGGCTGCCACTGACAAGTGCTTAGCACAGCATAGCGATAACTTAGTGTTTCAAATAATATTCACTATCAGTACTTAGCACTTAGCTGGCCTTCAAGTAAAAAAAATAAAATAATGTATGTGTCTTTGCATAAGATTTTATTTACACTACATGTTTTTATTAAGGTTACAACCTTTTGCTGTACAGTCAATTTATGACCATATACAAGCAGTTTACAGCAAAGCGCTGCTTAGTCACATCTCATTCAGTAACAGTGTCAACCGAAGTCCTGATCTAGCAAAATATTTAAATATTGGCAATACTGTAAGCATGCAGTTAATTCTTTTGATGTTGAAATTACTGTGCGTGAGCTTAATGCTGAATTGAGGCCATACAGTGTTTCATCTGTGCTGGCTGTCTAGACTGTCTTACAGATGTTTTCCTGCAATGGCTTTGGCACACTGCACATTTGTGCTACAAGTGGGAACCAGTCCTCCTCTTGCCATTTTCTCAGTAACCCTCCCCAAAACTATAGTGTTAGAAAAGGCCAAGACTTTGAGACACATGAAAACTTGGATAATCAGTCCTTGGTCAGCAGGTGTGCAGTGACTCCCAACTTTTGTATGCCTAAATGCCTCTGCGAAAGTAGGTATCAGTTATTTGCTGAGTGGCTTTAAAGCAAACAAACCAAAATTGACTCTTATTTTCCCTTTCCTCTTCTCTGCCCTGCAAGCCTAGGTTTAATGTTGACATTCAAAATAAGGTATTTGGTATGCTAGAAACTTAAATAACAGCTACTTTCTACACTTCAAAAATGCACTATGGAATATGAAAGCAGTTTTTTTTTTAAAGAATGCAGTGCACTAGGAAGGAAGCATTCAAAGTCTGGAAAGATACTCATGTTTTTTGTATCAGAATAAAATAATAATCAGTATGTTACCCTTAAACTAACAGCTTCATTTTTTTATTTTTATTATAAGATGTCAGTCAAGACTAATGAGGAATTTTAACCTCAGTTGAAGGTCCTCTGAGAGAGATGAAGTAAAGTTATGTGATCCTTCAGAATGCACTTTAATAAGGTGTTGAATAGCACTGGGCAAGCACATGCACACACATTACTGCATATATTCAAGCATAAGTAATGTTTATGTTGCTACAACAGTCAGGAATGACCTAAGTGGGCCACATTTGGATTCAGTTTACATTTATAGTAATGTAGGCTGTTATCCAAGTTCCACCCAGAAATTCTTATTCCGAAGGTTTTCCTTCTAGACTTTCTCTCCTTCTATTATAAACTTTTTTAAGACTAGAACTGAGACAAGAAATTGAAGCTCCTTCTGAGTTTTGGTTGAAATCACAGCATTTAGGCAGGTTTCAGTACAAAAATCCCATGTGTTTGTGGTCTTCCTCTCCTCTACTCAAAAATAGTATTCCTTTTTATTGAAAGTATTGGATTTCTGCCTGTGAGAACGTAGGAGGAGGGGAACCTCAATCCATCCCACTCCTACCAGTTTGATGCCAGTGCCCGCAATATGTGCCCAGAGCCTGGAGAAAGATCACCCTGTGGGGCTATGATCTTCTTGGCATCACGGAGATGTGGTGGGATGGCTCCTATGACTGGAGCATGGGAATGGAAGGATACAGGCTCTTTGGGAGGGACAGGCAGGGGAGATGAGGAGGGGGTGTCACCCTATATGTCAATGACCAGCTGGAGTGCAGGGAGCTCCGCCTGGGGATGGATGAGGAGCTGAACAAGAGTTTATGGGTTAGGATTAAAGGGAGGGCAGAGACACGGGACATTGTAATGAGGGTTTGCTACAGGCCACTCAGCCAGGAAGACTGAGTGGATGAGGCCCTCTGTAGACAGATAGAAGCAGCCTTACATTCACAGGCTCTGGTCCTCATGGGGCACTTCTATCAACCCTGTATCTGTTGAAGGGACAACACAGCAGGGCATAAGCAATCCAGGAGGTTCCTGGAATGCACTGCTGACAACTTCCTTCTCCAAGTGATAGAGGAGCCAACAAGGAGAGGTGCTATGCTGGACCTTGTTCTCACCAACAAAGAGGGACTGGTGCATCAGCCTTCCAATCCAAACCATGATATAACTCTGCGATTCTATGATTTTATTGTTTTTGTTCAAGCGGAGTGAATACATGGAAATGTATATTTTAGATTATCGAATAAAATAGTAACATTTTCCTATCTCCATTATTTGCCTGTTAGTTTAAAGTTCATATATGGCCAGAACATCTAATGTAGAACTGTTAAGATTGCTTTGCTAGTATTCATGTCATTTAGTTCAGTAAAAGGCATAAACCATCCTATGTATTTACAGTATGGTCTCATGGCTGTTTTACAACATCCGTTTCAGATTCACGCTGGTTAGAATATTTAAACTTTCTAGTAAGGACAAAGCTTGCTATAAGAAAGAGCGCCAGCATCCTCCTCAATGTAGTATGCACGTGGTGAGATGTAGTTTGTGAAGTGTATCTCAGTTGGAAAGAATTACCTTTCCCAGCATTTCAGAATTGCACTGCTATTGCAAGAATAAAAACATTTTGAGATATTGGATGTGTTTCAGACTACTAACTGCGAAGAATTTTCCTTTATGTATTTCTATTCCATTTTCTCTACAACCTAGCAAATGCCACTTGACACTCACTGTGAGGAGAGTCAGGTTAATTAAATAAATACACCCAAATCATTTTACTGACAGTTTTTTCTGCTGAGCTGGGAGTTCTTTCTAATTTTACATAGTGGTCCCTGAATCATCCTAACTTCTGGAGAACAATGTAATGCTCCACAGAGGAAATTCTCAAGCTAAAAATCACTGGAAAAATCAAAATGTGTCTGAGGAATGAAAGATTTTATGAAACAAGCAAAGTTTTCTTCACAGGTCTACAGAGAACATTTATCTGGTATGGTAACTGATAACCAAGGCCAATAATCAAGGGACCAGTTTCTACAGAAGCTTGAAAAAACCTCTAATAACAAAAAAGGATTTTTTTCTAATCCTCCTTAGCTTTTTGTTGTTGTACAGAAAATGATCCTCTGTGCAAGATCATTTCCCACATAAATGCCACATCAGTATTGTACCCCTGGCATATCGTGTTACATATTTGCACAACTTACCAATGCCTGAAGTAAAAATGTGGGTTTTTTTCAATATCTTGATTGCCTTTCATTACTGTTAAAACTCATCTCTTATCTTAATATGAGTAAGTGTAAGTAGGGTCACAAAGTGACTTCCTCTGTGCTATGATTTTACATCCCTGTCTCATAACTTCATCTATTAATCTCGTCTTTCATTTAAACAGGCTCTTCTTTTCCACAAATCTTTTATTTTCCCTATCTCTGTTGTTTTATTTTCTTTTGTTTTGTTTTTTATTCAGGCACCGCAGATGAATTCCCAGTTCCCTTTGAGGAAAGGGCTTAACTTATAGTTTGCCATGAAACATGTTCATTTCCATTTATTATATTATAATTATTCATTATTTATAGGTCCTAAGGATTTATCCACATGCTTAGTTCTTTGCTGTCAATGGAGTAGACCCTTCCACTGAGTTATCTACCTCGTTGCTTAGGTTTCCTAATTTGTTACATGCACTCTTTTCATCAAACGGTACACATAATTAACCGACCTTACTGAGTACGAGTGAGAAGGAATACTAAGTCCAACTGGTAAATTCACCACCACTGTGAAACTGAAACTTGGCCAAAGGGGCAGACCTAAGTCCAGATGAAGAAAGGGGCAGCATTTTTGGTTGTATTTTTGTTTGTCCTAGAAATTACAGAGAGCAGCTGTGACCGTTTGATCCTAGAAATGTGTAACTACCTTACAATCTACATCAAAAGAACAGAAATGTTACAAACAAATCTAATGCATGGCTTTTGGGACAGACACTAAAAACTCTTCTGTAGGGTGAAAATATAAATAAACTCTCCATTTTCGTTTCAATGCTTCTTCCCTAGCAGACCTTTTCACAGCAGCAGAGATACAGAGCCAGAGAACACATGGCAGCAGATGACAAAGTGGAAAATTTGTCATCATGAACACATTGAGAAAGCCACATATTTACAATTATTTCTGTTAGACAAGAATATATTTGCTAACTGCTCCTTGTGGATGAAATTTACATGCCCTGCTCTGATTTTCACTGAGGCTTAATACTTAGGTCTTATCCCAGTGAACATAACCCATCACCTTTTTCACCAAATATATAGTACCACTTGCAGCCTCCTCTCTCTCTAATGTCTGCCTCACATAACAGACCCCATACACTCCTTGCCCTTAATGTCAGGGAGAATTGCATCCAAAGAAAATTAATTTTTTACACACTCATGATATTACCACACAGGTGCTGGACATAATGGTTTAACTGGTCAGCTTGGATATCGGCAGGTACACCTTTCTTTTCTGGATTCTGTTCACTTCAAGACTACTATGTTTTAAATTGCTGTTCACCTTTCACAGACAAGAATTTTTTTTATTTTGTGGAATTAATTTATTTTTTTTGTTAAAATCAGCTGTTGTGTATTTTTTCCCTAGTCATTTTGCAAAGATAGAGAAATCAGTCTGCAGTTTTAAGAAATCCACCTTTAAAAAAATCATACAGGTGTGGCCTCCCCTAGAAAATATCCTTCTGAGACGCTAGTAAGTCTTATTAGAAAGCAATGCTCCTGCAAGTTCTACATCCTTCCTCACCTTTCACCATCTCCCATCTAGGTGTAACTTGCATTTTTCTAATGCAGTATTTCTTTTCTAATTCTCCTTGGCTCCTTAAAAATAAATGTCTTCATTTCCCTGGTTCTATTTTATTCTCTGCAGGTTAGGTAACACTTACTGACCACCTAAATCTTACATAGGTGAAAGTACCTGGGTTTTTTTTTGCTTTTTATCTAAAACCATCATCAATACCCTTTTGTATTCAGATGAGTGAAACAAAAAGTTGTACTTCAAAAGAGATCATAAAATATTAGTGAAGTCAAAACCTACCAGGAAGTTGTCAACTAATCTTAATAAACATCAAAGCTTGGGGGGGGGAGGGAGAACAAGTTACCTGTAAAAAATGGCAGAGGATGGAAAAAATCCAAGTCTTTGCAGAGTGTTTAACTACATTACCCACTTACAGAAAATACGGTCATTCATTGATTTCGGTGGGACTCATCCATGTGCTGAAGTGAAGCATGCAGCCAGCTTCACGGCTCCAGACTTGTCAGTAAGGGACGTCTTCCTTCCCCTGCCACTGCAGAGCTGCTGCTGTGAGACCTGGCAGTGGCGTAGCTGCAGAGAGCAGCACTGTACAGTCGCTCAGGGACCTTTTCAAATGTCCAGGTAAATTGTATGAATCAGACAACTAGGGTTCACCACTAGGATTTAAATTTGGTCACATAGCCAGATTTATTATCTCTATTTTTATGTAGTCTCCTGTGTTAACTGTTATGGCCCAAGTACCCAGAGTCATGGCTTTATTACTTCTGCCAAAAAGCTCAGAAATTTGAAAATTCAATGCTCCTTACATCATACGATTATTCACTTGTGTTTCAAGGCAAATACAGCCTGTACTGAACTCTCTCCTGTAAAAGTTACTCTAGGAAGTAAAAATTGATATTCTCAGCACAAAGAGCATGTCTGAGAAGACCCATTGTGACTTTAACTACAGACTCATAGATGTGGCCAGCAACAACCTGTTAGGAAAAGCAGGTGCCTAAGAGGCATTTAAAAGACCAGTCAAGGTTAGCAGTGGGGTGGAATATAGAAAGGTTAGTTTAACTAACAGTGATAATTTCTGTTAACCCACTACCATCGGACCAGTCACTAAAAGCTTTGCTTTGGCTTTTATATAAATCCCTGAAATGACTGTTCCACCCAAGATAGGATGATTTATTTAACTAATCCAAGCAAAGAAGTTTATTAATGTACAGCATATACTTTGTATCATAAGCACAAGTAAACAATCGCTCTGTCCCGTTGCCACATTTCTTCAGCAGTTCAGGTGGAAGAACTTGTTCTTGGACTGCAACAAGTTTGCATGATGGGAAATATAAGCAAATGACTGTGTTGTAAACTGTGCTATGAAAACATTGTTTGACTTTGAGCGACTATCAAGAGAGAGGTGTGTGTACTAAAAATAATATCGGGCGCTTTGAAGCTGCTGCGGAGAGACAGATTTTGTGGGGCTTGTTCCACTTTCTGAGCTCTTCCAACTATAATTAAGGAAAAAAACACCAAACACTTTGCAAGCCTGTTGATAAAATGCGGCAGATGGCAGTCATGTACAGAGGAAACATGATCCTTTGCTTATCTCAGGATTACCCTGAGCAGCCCAACTTCACCCTTCCTCACGCTGCCTGGCCCAGAGCTGCCTCACGCCTCCATTTTACTCATCTGGATTTCAACTCACTTTAGTCTATTTGTCAGCAAGTGTCTCAAATCACGAATCAGACAGGAACACTCAAAGCTGAATACCTTTACAAGTTCAAAAGAACATCACTGAGATGCTGTCGGCATAAATAAATAACCTGAAAAGAAATAGCTGCTGATGTTAAGACACATTTGCTCAGAATAAGACTGTCATCTTGACTTCCTTTCAGCCCTATTTTTGAAGCACCTGTGCCGGCAATTAAAAGGGTGAATCAGATACATCCAATTTTATGGCTTTTGAAAAGCAGTATTTCATGCATTCATGCCTATTTAAGAAAGATAGAGCAGTACAACTCTCCTGAATGCTATCCGTTACAGGATTAATCACATATTTCCTGCAAACAGTATAAAAAAATTCAGCTAAAATAGGGCCCGTCTTACTGAGAATCATTAAGTACTATTGACATGTTTCAAGAAATTATGACATAAGTTTCAGCATCCCAAGAATATTTAACTAAAAATGAAGGGAAAAACAAAATTCTCTGTTTGTTTGGTCCTGCTCGGACCTTTAGGAGAGAAGTCTCCTGAGTCCTACCCAATTCTGGCTTCCACAATGCCCCCGTTCATTCTCTTTTCTGTCAGATTAATAACTCTGGGCTTCAACTCACAGCACAGAGTTTGTGCTGGAGCAGTGCAAGGCCCAGCTTTTATGTTATAGACAGATTTGGCAGAATTAGCTGAACTTCATCTGATTTTCAGTCACTGCTGAAATATGTCTCAAGCCCGAGATCAGAGATGCTTTGTGTTAAAATGTTGGGCTGTGACCTGTGGCAAGGGAGTTGTGGCCGCCTTGGTGATTTGACTGCGGGGTTGTGAAGAGTCAGCATTGCCAGAGGTGCTGAGCTGCAAGATGGCTTGGACATCATCTGAAATCATGAATTATGATGGCTCAGATTCAGCCAAACCTGCAGCTGCCTTTTAGAGTGCACACAATTTACACTCCCAAAAATCGTGCACAACCAATACGATCTTGGTGCACATTGAGGCATGTGCTTTTAGCTGCAGTGCTGGCTGAAATCCCCACAGAGAGGTCCCTGTGGCCAGGTGGAAACAATGCAGCTGTCACCAATAAGTCTCCAAAAAACTTGTGAACGTGGCTTTGAGATTAGGAGTTAGGAAGGAGGTGTGTTAAGTGTATATACTTTAGTTCTCTGACCTTTTGGCCCCATGATTTTATGTATGTTAAGGATGGAAACGCTGTTGTTAGTTAGCAAAGCAGCTAATGGAGGGTACTGAAGCTCCCTTGTTGCTCCACAATGAATTGGCCCTTGATTTTAAGCATGAGGACAAGAAATGCATTTTAAAAGAAAAGTCAGATGAGATTGACTGTTAATCACAAATCTCATTACAAAACACACATAAGGAGTTCATTTTTTCTCCTTGCCTCTCTTCAGTCTTCCTTCAGCCCAACTGCAGGGTTTGCTTAGAGTTTTCTCTGTCTTGGGAATGCCATGAAGAAACCATGTTTGGGTAAAGCTTTTTAATGTATAGAACTGAAATCAATAAACACTGGATACTGTCTTTCTTGAGAAGTATTTTTTTAAAGGAGCATTATTGCTTCCTTCTCCTATGTCAGTGACCAGGAAAGTAAATGAATAGCTTAATCATTACTTTTTTATAGTCTTTACTGTAAAAATGACTTTACAGTCATTACTTTTTTACATTCAGTACTTATTTTACAGTCTTTTTTAAAATGACATCTACATTTTTTCACAAAATCACTGGCACGACCAATCCCATTGCAAAAAAATATAAGTTATCACTATGAGTGATACAAGTACACATTCGTATACTGAAAGCCACTGGTGACTAAGATACACTAATAGCAACTGTATTTCAGAAAAATATTATAGAGCCCATTTTCATTAGATCAGCAACACCAGTAGGTGAAATACTTACAATCAAGTCAAAGCAAAAATATTTTGATAAAGAGAAGCTGATCTAGCAAGAATCTTGCAGAGTTTGTGCCACCAGACTGTAACCGGTGCCTTTCAGAAGAGAACCAAGCAGAGCAACTAGGAGTGCTAGTATCTCAGAAACTACTGAAACCCAGAAACTTGCACTCAGAACACCAGGTATCTTTTCTGGCTGGCTGGCATCAGTTCAGATGAGTGACAGTTCTAGTCACTGGGAACTGCGACACTTTCTTTTTCATAATAAAAACGTGCTGTTCTTAAAATGTTTTGTACTTTTAATGTATCTACATACCTGGTGTTTCCCCTCACAAAAAATAAATACGTTACGGAACAAACCTAGTCAATGAATAGGAAATGACTTATTTCATTACTTTAACAATAAGCTGGATGCCAGCCTGTTGGCATCCCATCTAATTACTTCATATGACACCTTTTATTCTTGGGGGGTTATTTCCTTAAAAACTATACTGTAAAGTTATTCTCACTTCGAGAGAAAGCAAAACTCTCTTTTCTATCAGTATCATGATGGATCTGAAGGAATAATACCAGTGCAAAATAAATTAATTCAAATCACGTAAAAACCTGTAATGATTTGAATTGTATTCAGCACGAAAGTCTAAGCATTTATGGAGAATCATCTACAGGGTTCACAGTAACTGCAACAGCAGCTCTTCAGCCTTTAAAAGGAAGATGTTACTACACAGTATGTATCAAACAAACACAGAGAAGATAGGAAGATTACTATCATAATCTCAATTATCTTGGATATGTCCTTAACATAAAATTTAATCTTCTCAGTTTTCCCAGCTAATGAGGCATATAGAGTATGATCTGCAACTGCTGGCTGAATGCTTAGGTACATCTGTATTAAGAGAAAATGTTCTTTCTGTATTTTGTGGATTTTAGTTTCAAGCTATGACTGTCACTTGACTTTAGTGTTTTTTATGGCCTATGTTTTATTTTTATGAGGACTATTACACAATGCTTTCTCAAAACTCCAAACCAATCATACTGAAAGAGGTATCTGAGTCAAATTCATAATTTAAATACTGTAAATTTTTTGAAAAACAATTCTAAATTTAGCTTTTCCTTTGAATATAGTAAAACAGAAATGATCTGACAGCGATAAGCAATACTGCAGTCAGTTCTTCGAGTCTTTCTGTGCCTAAGGAACAAGGCAGTGCTTAATTTCCTCTGCAGATGAATGCAGCGATATTGGAAATGATAGTTACAAGAAATAGTGACTCAAAGAGGGAGAATATATTCTCTTAAAAATAGCAAAATTCTCAAACAATGAAACAACATTAAAAGTAAAATTAAAAAAAATCCTTGAGTTATATATTCTTGTATATAAAAGTATCTATTTCTGCTCTGTAGGAAGCAGGAAAAGATAATAAAAAATGGGAAACACACTGGATTACATGAGTTTGTTTTGTGGGTGTAAAGGGTATGCGTCATGCAGAAATTTTGTCTGGTGATTTTATTATCATCTTGATTGTTTTACTTTAAATCATAGCATATACTATTTATGCAGGCTTAAACAGAATATTAATTAGAAGTGACGGTTAAGCCTGAATATAAATCAAGATGTTAAGTGGGTAGTCTCAGTGGACATTTATAATTAGCATTTGAAGGTTTAAGTAGGTATTAACTGCAAACTACCAAAAAACTGTAAAAATATCTATAGTTTTGAGTATGAAGGGGGCTGGATTTATATGATTGCATTTACTCATGCAGCGTATTTGGAGAAACACCGATCCTCTTGGCTCTCAGTTCTCCTGAACCCACAGCGAGTGGATTTTCTTTATGTCTGTCAAGACAATGACTGGAGTTTTTTTTTCTGTCAAAAAAGCAGCTGGCGAGGATTTCCTTGACCCCAGGATGCTGGATGGCATTTTTACAAATCCTCCACTGAGAGCAGCTGTGTATTGTGCCAAGCGGCATTCGAGCAACCCGTTTAAATAGCGTTCTGCTGACTGCACCCCAAGAAGACTGCAGCTCGAGCACCCAAACGGAGTCTTGCGTTAGCTCTGTCCCTGTCACCACATGGTGTTGCTTACTGTGGCCTGACAGTGATCTGAGCACTTGCTCTTCCTCACATACTGCTGCTGGTAGGAAGGGAATTAGAATTTAAATGATAATTTCATTAGGGATTCACAAGTCTCAACAAAACTCAGCGGACTCTCCATCAGCTGTGCAGCGCTGTGGTGCTAACAGTACTTAAGGGTCTCGGGTCTCGTGTTGTCAGCAGTGCGAGCATGTCAAAATCAGGGAGCGAAGAGGTACATCATGTAGTAAAATAACATTTTAAAAAATGTTGAAAACAAAGGCTTAAAATCCTTCATATTGTCTAAATATTAATATATAATAAATATAATATA
>NW_010182238.1:45102-57948 GCF_000695765.1 Mesitornis unicolor | reverse complement strand
CTCTCTCTCTGACCCTTAAACGGAGACACAATTAACTCAAATTGTTCTACAAAAGTAAATAACAGACAAAATCCTGTTTGCATTACTAAGACAGTTTAAAATACTTGTTACTGAATGCGTGGTGAGAGTGTATTTTCCAGGCCCTTTTGTGCCTGATTCACATCAGCCACATTCAAAGATGAGCTGATACAGGCCCCAGTAGCAGAACTGTAGCTTGGTGATCTAGACACAGCAGCTCATGCGTTTAACTCTGAAAAGCCTTTCATCAATTCCTGTCTACTGGCCCAGAGCTGATCGTCAAACAAAGCAAGCAGGATTTGGCCCACAGTGTGCTCCATTTTGAAAGCACACTGCAGGGACTGCCAGCAAAAGCAAATGTTGGCAATGTTTAACTCTGACAGCAATGCTCTGTTACATATGCTATGGGACTGTCCAAATCCCTGGCAGAAAATAAAGTGCCAGTGATTAAGTAACCAAAGATTTAGAAATTCCACACTTGTTTATTTTATAAGCTCCAACTGTACTCCCAAGGATAGCTGCAGCACTAGAAGAAAGCTGTCCATTGAGAAGGATGATCATCATGAGGATGATTCATTGCCAAAAGGGAAATCCTTATCACATAGGAATCAACAAGAGATAATTACTTGGATTCGTTGCAAGAATTAGCTCTAAACTGAAATATTTAGTCTTTAAAGGAAATCTTCTTCCATCCAGAGTCCTGGATCACTTTTTCTAAAGACTGAACCTTCCTCACTTTATCACCTAAGTATCTACTGATACTGGCTGTAAATCAGGAACTTGGAAGAGAAGCTAAATCTGTATCATGTTTACTGTGGCTTGCTTGTCTCCATTTGTTTAAATCACCTCCTATAACAGATTTGCTGAAATTGGTCCAGGAATGCTAAAGTGTAGCAAGTTTAGGTATATTTGACAAAGTGGGCTGCAACTAGATGAAAGTTATGAACAAAAATCCCAACAAATATAACCTCTTCCTTTATATTTATCTCTCACGATCTCAGACAAAAACCTGGCCTCTTTTCTGCACCTTATAACACTCTAAAACAGGAGTCAGTTAAGACTGAACCAGCAGACAAAGGAAAACCGCCAACACTAAAAAGAACATAAAAATCTAAAGTAAATCATAAAATTCTAAAGCAATATCCGCTCAATTTCATCTACAATGCTTCTCAATGTAACTCATTCATCTTTTCACTTTACACTAACTACACAGTAAGCATTTTAAAGAACCTTTTTGTCCTTGTTGCTAAAGCACTCTGTACAGTGTTGCCTTTCAACTATTGATAAAAATAACCTGTAACTAATGTTTACCTAAATGCAAGTCCCCAGAAGACTGACTTGGACATGGATGGTCTATTTACTTAACATCTGATGAGTACAAACATTCAATCTTTAAAATTGATCTATTTCTAAACACTCATTTTCCCCCATTTAATTTTCTGACAGAAGCTACCTGTAGGTTAATAGAAAAGTAAAGCTGGAGTAGTCAGCTGCAGAATACTGAGCTTCAGGATTTTTACTGTAAATGCAATTTCAAAGTCTTTTGCACAAGCTCCCTTTCCATTCTTTTCTAACATTTTCTTTTCTTCTCTTTGATTGCTTTCAGTACTTTTCCAACATAATGATCTTTTTCTCAATTAATATTCAGGACTCAGTAAACACTGAATAAAAAATTTGCAATAAAAGCAAATAATGCACCTTGTCTAGTCTAGGACTCCTGCTCAGGAATCATCATGTGACAGTATGTACAGCTGTGGGGCACATCTGCATTTCTAGCTCATCTTGCATGGGACCAAAGCACCAGATCTTCACAAATTGTACCCTGTTTTTATACTTCTCAACTGCAGTAGCTTCATTTTCCAAATTCCGTAATCTTTAGCTACATTTCTTTTCCACTTTAATGTCCTGGTCAATCTATTCATAACAGTAATCCCTATCTTTAACTGTTCTTGTGTCTACATGTTTCCCTATGAAGTGCACAGCATCCTATTTGTCGTGAACTACTCTCAGTCATTATATCCATACTCTCATTAATTTATCTTCTTAACTCCAACTCTAAAGAACTTATGTTCTGATATTACAACCTGTATTCAAACCTTCCCACCTCCCACCATAATCTGAAGCCAAACTCCCATCACTTTTCTGTTAAATTCTACAAGGTGCCTCCTAACACAAGAGGAGACCTGTGGCTTTCCCAAGACCTTGAAGTCTTTGCCAGTGACACCAGAAGAACTATATTTTCTCTTCTTAACAGTGAAAACAACTATTCAGTTACTAGAGAGACAGTGTGAAATGGCTTTCCCATTCTCTCAAGGTTCTGAGGGTGGCAGCTTCATCATCACTCCTGAATCTGAATGTAATTTTTTTTAAATGCAAAAATTTATTCAACTGAAAATCTGAAAGAAAATTGTTTCAGGCTGAATGAAATAGAGTGCTTTGATTAAAACCACTTTAACAGGTTTTATTTTTTGAATAAAATTATTCAAATTCTAAATTTGAAGACCCAAGTCCCTTCCCCCACCAGCTCCTTCTCTCTTCCTCCTACAGATGAGACAGTAAGTACAGTGCCAAGCCCTTTCCTTGAAGTGACAAAACCCACTACTATTTTTATAGTACACACATGGAACTTTCAAAGCAATTGAAGAAATTATGACTCTTTTCTCTTGGCCTCATTACTATTTCTGCCCTTTCCGCATAACCATTTTAATACTGGCTTACTCGTAGCAGCACATGCTCCAAAATGGTATCAAGTTTTTTTTTCACTTTGAATCTTCAGTGCAGACATCAGACATATTTCCAAAATTAGCTTATTAAATACTGAGGAAATTCACAGGCATTTCTCCTCACAAATACAATCAAATCTACATTTGAAGACAACTAAGCAAAAAAAAATAAAATAACATGGAACAAATTATAAATACATATAAAGGTAAACAGTATTTCACTTCTTTTTCTAATCAGCATCAGGTACATCAGCCTGGTAACGACAACAGTAGAAACATTTGCCAAAAAGGAACATGCATGTGATGAGTTACCCTGTCTGAGGGCACCTATAACATCTGATGACATTAGCACCATCAGTATCACTTTCATTTTCCTGATATGGTAGAAATATGTCCATGTATGCGTGTGTACACATGCCTACGTATAACTCAGATCTAAAATTATTAAAAAAACTATTCCAAGCTGTGAAACTTCCTTTTTAATAGCACCAACTGTGCTTGTTAGAGAGAAAAAATCTGCAAAATAATGCTTTAAAACATCTGTCAAAAGCTTCTTAATATATCTATGTATGTCCTCAGTTATTTCACCTGAAGGTCAGAGAGAGAAATAAACAATGATTTTTGTTGGTTTGGTACCTAAGTACAAGAAAAGCCTGAAAGATAAAAATTACACTTGAACTCTACAGTTCAGGTTCACAAATCATTCTGAAAAATATACTGTTGCCCAAACATTTCAGTTTATTCCCAGGACTAAACAACAGATGTGTCATAAGACAGCAGAGAGCTTGAAGAGCTTTTGGGGGTAACTCTCCTCATAATACAAACTATTCCCTTTAATTCAGAATTTGTATACTTAGTACTGCTGCATGCAAAGCAATTTTTAAACTAGAGTTTACTTAAAGTAGATAAGAGACCAAAGCCATGTGTTTCAAACTGTTAGGACTCATAAATAGGATAACTGACTTACCAAACAGAGCTCATCCAAATAACACTGTGAAAACCTCACTGTTTGCCTGTATTAGTTTTAAGTGCCTTCTAATACCGACTGTCTTCAAAACACATATTACCAAAAGGATGATTTTTTTTCAATATGCAGTATGTTTGGAAAAATACATATTACATGCTGTGTTTATGTACATACTTGCAGTGGTCTCAGCTGCTCCCCATCTACAAAACAAGTTGCCAGGAGAAGAATGGAACTTCATTTGCAAAGTAATAGCTTTCACATGAAAAGAACCCAAATCCTTCATCTTATTACTATTGCTATATGTTTAAGTGCTACACACTCTAATAGCACCATAGAGAGAGAGAGAACATCCCAGACTTGAGGAAATTACAAATTGTGAAGCATTTTTTGAGAGTGCTACATAAAAAGGCTCATCACAGCTACTCATGTGTACAAACAAACAAAATACCTATAATTTTTACCAGGAAAGAAAAGAACGGAGACTGATTAATGTGAAAAGTTGTTTATAGAAATAAGGACCAAGGAAAGTATTTAATTTCCTTACTTTTGTAATAAAGTTCAGTAATCCAGTGTATTGCCTTTCTAACACCTTTTGCTAGAGGTACTCTAATGTGGCATGTTTCCTTTGACACTAATGGGACTACTTCAATTTATGCCAGATTCTTTTCCACCATAACATTTCAAGGTCAGGTATGGTAGCTTCATTACCAATACAGAAACTAGGAATGGGTGGCAAAGTTTAAGACAGAGGACTTTATTAAGAGCTTATTTATTTAATTCTTGGTTTTCATATTGGTAGCATCAACAAAACTCAGGGAGTTCTAGAGAGGACACTTACGTACTTAAGTTGTCTTTTTTTGGTTGGTTGGTTGGTTTTCAGGCTATTATTCCAAGCTGCTTTGGTTTTGCTGTTTCAGGTGTCAGAGGCCTGAGGAGGTGTTCTGTACTGGTTTTACAAGACAACAGAGGGCTCTGTGGAGAGAGCCAGCTCCAAACTGGACCCACCACAGGACACAGCTGAGGACATCAGCCAAGCTGGGGGCACCTCTGTGATAACATATAAGGACAAAAAAAGATTTTAGAAGTTGCACAGTAGTTGTGAAACAGAGAAGTGACAAAAAAATCCTGCAGACACCAAGGTCAGCAGACAAGGAGGGAGGGAAGGTGCTCCAGGTGCCAGAGCAGAGATTCCCTAGAAGCCTGTGCAGAAGACCATGGTGAAGCAGAAATTCTCTGCAGCCCATGAAAAGCACGAGAGTGAAGGAGGTTGCCCTGCAGCCCATGAAGAACCACACCGCAGCCTGTGGAGGACACCACACTGCAGCAGTGGATGTCCCCTGAATGAAGCTGCAGCCCACGTAGAATCCATGCTGAAGCAGGCTCCTGGCAGGAACTGCGGCCTGTGAGGGACCCAGACTGGAGCAATCTCTTCCTGAAGGGCTGCGGCACATGGGAGGCAAAAGTGTGAGGAGGATGGAGCAGCAATGTTGGCAAACTGTGTTGGACTGACCACAAACCCCCAATTCCCTACCCTTTTGTATCACTTGTGATGGGAACGAGGTAGAAGGAGAATGAAGGAGCGAAGCTGAGACTGACAAGGAGAGAGGGGGCCAGGGGGAAGATGGTTTTGGTTTTGTCTTTGTTTCTTACCATCTCGCTCAATTTTCAATTGGAAATCATTTAAATTAACTTTCTCCAAGTCAAGTCTGGTTTGCCCATGATAGTAATGGGTAAGTGATCTCCCTGTCTTTATCTCAACCTTTTTCTTTTTTTCTTGCCCTGTTCTATTGAGAAGGTGAAGTGAAAGACCAGCTGGATGAGCATCTGACAGTCACACAAGGTCAACCTGCCACAGGTCCTTAAGTGCTTTTACAGACTAGGTTTCCTGGGACACTTCAGCATGGATCCTTCTTTTCCTATTAGCAGTAGAGATTAAGCCCAAAAATGGCACTTAATGCTTATTCCTTAGACACATCATATTCTTCCATTCATTAGATACTTCTATTTGGAACATATTCAGCATTTACCTTGATTTACATCATTTGACAAACATTTTTCCCATGTAGCTTTACCTACAATTAAACACATGCTACACACAGCTTGCATCATCAACAAACATGTTTGTTACATTTACTCCTTACTTTGAGGGGATAAAATAGTGAGCAGCTTAAATTTCATCCAAATCTTTAAGTAATTTCTGTAATTGGATACAGATGATCTATGGATATATACTATTTTTCTCATCTGTACCAAAAATTTTAGAAGGTGTTTTATTTGTACCAAATCCCCATTCCAAGTATTTATGACTTGTTTATAACCAAGAAACAAAACCAGAAAATCTCTTCTCATCTTCCCATTGTCTATTCAAAAGTTATTATACAGTAAGATCTGTCATTTTAAATATTAACTACTAGAGCTGGGACAATTAAATTTCTGCTATACCTATTTTGCTTTTTGAAGATGTCAAATATTATAGCATACTCAAAATCATACATGTAGATGTTACCAGATCAAAATGAAATTGCTGATTAAACTGACAAGAAAACAAACCCGTAATGCCCAGCAGCCTATCTGTCTTCTGGTACTGATCTGGAAATCAAAATGAGCTATTTCTCTGTCAAAATTCTCATCAGAATCATACATGTGAACACTTTTTACCCAGGGTCATTAGGTTCATTCCCTTGCTACCATGGGTGTCCCATTCAGGAATGTGTTTTAGAAACTTGCCAAACTCCATCCTCAAAGCAGCTAGTTGTTCTTCTAATTTCCACCTACATTTCTTACTGTCCACCTTATCACCACCTATTCTCATCATAACTCTACCTTAGATAATTCTTTTCTGCTTACCACCTGATATACTCATAGGAAACAAAAAAATCGCCCTTTCAGCCTTCTTTTTGCTAAGCTAAAAAAGCCAAGCCCTTTCACTTTCTTCTTATATCTCCTCCATTTTCCTCAATATTCTAATAGCAATTATTTGTACTTCTTCAGTTACTATTTTCTTTTTATTGATTATGAGTGACCAGAACTACTGCACAGAGCTTCAGGTAAGACCTCTTCAGGAACCCCACAGTGATAGTCATCCTTCACTATCTTTCCTGATAGGATATTTTGATTGATAGACTGGGAATTTATCTTTTTTTCTTCTTCTTCTTCTTTCTTTTTTTTTTATATTAGCAACACTTTTCAGGTTAACCACTTCATTCTCTAATTTAAGCTATCATTTATTAGGTGTTAGTATAACAAATTCTGTAATTAAATCCAAATAGATGAGAACTGATATTTCACCATTGTTTAGAAAATCTGGTACCAAATCAAAGAAAGTAGAAACATTAATTTTGTACTGTCTACCTCTCAAAAACCACTGCAGCATTTTAACCCATTTTAATCCACATCTTTAAGTTGCTTTTCTGCCTGTAGGCTTGAAGGCAATTGTGGACAGTTTTATTGGTGTAGTTTTCATTATTACTTTTGCCTGCTTCTCAAATACTTCTTCATTTTTAACTCTGCTGGCCTCTGGACCACCTCTTTGCTTTGTTTCAAATATTTGCTACTGCAGCTACGGCAGTTCTGAGAATTCTAAGATGGAAATGATCTCATCAGCCCCACTTAAGTGTACCAATGACTTGAATTTCTAGCCTGTTTACAGGCACTGCAGTTTACATGCTAACCTTCCATTATAACTCTCACCTCCATGTCACTATTTTTACTGAGAAAACATGCAGTTAATTCTGGGGTGCCAGATCTACAGTATACTTAGCCTTCACCTATATAAGTCTTCATCTTACCCTTAATTTCTAAGTTCTCTCCAAGATGCCTATTCATCCAGCTAAATGTCTAAATTTTTTCCTCTTAGTTGGGATAAATTTTCCCAATGCATTTATTTCCCAATTCACAAGCATTCTCCACATCAAAGTTCCTGAGCTCTGGGCTTGTTTAGTCTGGAGAAAATGAGGCTAAGGGGAGACCTTACCACTCTATAAGAGTACCTGAAAGGAGGCTGTAGTGACCTGGGTGTCAGTCTCTTCTCCCAAACAACAAGTGAGAGGACAAGAGGAAACAGCCTCAAGTTGTGCAAGGGGAAGTTTAGAATGGGTATTAGGAAAAATTTCACTTAAAGTTACCAAGCATTGGAACAGGCTGCCCAGGGAAGTCATGGAGTCATCATCCCTGGAGGTATTTAAAAGTCAGGTAGATGTGGCACTTAAGGACATGGTTTAGTGGTGGACTTGGCAGTGCTAGGTTAACAGCTGGACTCAATGATCTTAAGAGTCTTTTCCAACCTAAATGATTCTATGATTCTATAGCTGAATGTACTATGTATTTTCTATTTGAATTGAAAAACCCACTATTATTCTTCCATTGAATTTAAACTAAATGTAGTAATGATCACTTAATCCATAGTTACTTTCTCTGACCTCTTGTTTTATACTCACAGAGTCATTTAGGTCAGATGACCTCATGAGATCCAGCCCCTTGCTCAAGCAGGGCTACCTACAACAGGTTGCCCAGGACCACAATGCCGTCTCACTCAATGAAAGTAAGTTAAAATGACACAATATCTTATTGTTTCAGTGCCATCAGGCAGTAAAAACATCCTGGAATGCAAGTACTAATAATAGATACTATAAAACTCACTTTTATTAATGTTGTTTACTAGTATTAGTCTTAGGTAAAAAAATTTCCAGATCCTGGCGTCAGTAGCCAAACAGCTACTCTACCAGCAGAACAAGTGAAAAGCATCTGTGGTGCATCAAAAACTTATCCATATGTTTGGGACTTTGTAAGAGCACAGTAACTGCAAGTCATATTCAAACTAAGTTAAACTTCATTTTTTCTCAGGTTTAGCAACAGAGGAAAGCAGAGTAAATTGCAAAAGTGGGTAAATACTTGGGCAGAAAACCTGTTAGAAGCTGTAGTCATGGCAGGAAGTCTGATACAGACAAACCCAGGATCAACACAGACATTGTAAATTTGATATCCAGTCTTAATAGTTATCTGCCTGCTGGAGAGAGCAGAACGGATCAAATGGATGACTGCTTCTCTATCTAGCGTCACATTTGAAGCAATAACTGCTTTTTAGATAATTCTTCAAAAATACATAGGCGCCATCTAGTCTTTCTTATTGTAAAGCAATTCATACAGACAGTTGTTTAAGACAGCATTAAAGACTATATTTTTATTTTTAAACTAGTAGGTAGAAATCATATGAAAAACAACCATTTTCTTTGTGTTGGTGTATTAGTTCTCTAAACCTAAATTGCAAACAAAGCCTTGATTTTTCTTTCTGAAACAGAAGATGGTTTGTACATTCACCAACATGTGTGTCTGTCCATAGAGATACACACACACACACTCCTTCCCTCCCTGCAAGTCTAGCAACATACAGAATACAAGAGAGACTGGGAGGGAAGAAACCCAAAACTTTCTCCCACTGCAGTGCTGGCTTTGACAGGGTTAAGTGAACACTCTTTGTACCATACATTTGTGCTGCCGGTTCAGATAAATGGGTTTCATTTTATTGTTTACTTGTACTTGATAAGGTTCTTGGATTGATTCCGGTGGCTCACAATGCCTTCCAGGCACAGGATGTTATTCTTACTACTGCATCCAATGCCTTTCACAACACAGCGGTTTTCTCTAAGAAAGGCAGGCATTGTGAAACAAAAATGTCAGCAAAATCAGTCTCTCCATTTTTGTAAAATGAAGAAAATTCTGTGAAATGAATCAATTTTGTTCCAGCACAATAACCATAAAAACTGAAAATATCAAGAGAGCTGGAAAAAAAACTAATTATTTTTTCCCTCTTCTATCAGTGTTGGACAATATGAAGGCACTGTGGAATCCATGATTCACCCTGTTAACCCGCAGCTAGAAAAGTATCTAAACATGTTGTTTCAAATAACAGAAGCTGCTCTTACAGAGTAGGCAAAGCTTTTTTAACCAAATCAATTAGCACCAGCAGCAACTCAGGTTCCTGTAACTGAAAAAGTATGTCTCTATCCTCATTCATCTTCATCTCAAATGCAATTAATGTCTGGTGAACTCCAGAAGGATTTGCATGACTTTGCATTGGGAAATACAGTGAATCTGATTACGTCAATGAAAGACTAAAATCAAGATTATTTGCATCACCTTGTCACTAACTTGCATAGTGTCAAAAAATGGCTCACAGATATTTTTATCTGTGTCTCTCTGTATATCTTTATCTTGCATAACAGCTGTAATAAGATGGATACTAACATCTAATTACCTAACAGAAATGCCAGTAATATTCCCCATTAATAATAAACTATTTTGAGAACTTAATTTTTGAATTAATTCAAAGAAGCCAGAGAACTGATTTATTATCCCAGCAGTCTGGTGACTGTTTTGAACCTCCAAGACTGGGCCCATCTTTTTGAAGCACATGGAAATTCTTACCAGAATACCACGGCACAGTGTTTCTGCTTATGATCTTATCAAGAAAATGCAGTTGTCATTAAAATGACTAAAGTTTTAAGGTATTTTCCTGCTTTCTGTGTGAATTTGGAGAATACTGTACCTACGTGAGTTTGTCTCTAGGTTTCAAAACTAGAGAACCAGCTCTGGTTTTTATACATATACTCTGGTAAGAATCTGCTAGGACTATTTTAAACTTCTCTTGACATTTTCTTGACTCTCATCCAGCTCTTTCCTCCATGTTAGCCTGCTGTAAATTGGAGCTTTGGGACTGGCTGCAGAAAAGAACTCCCACACTGCAACTGCAATTGCATTACACCACCTGTCTCACACAGTCTTCCTAGGGAATCCTGGCCCATGGAAATCACCCAAGGCCTATTTGGTCAACACTGACAGCAATACCTGCAAGCAGCAGACCCTTCATCTGCCACAGCTACCTTTAATAGAGCTTATTAATCTCATGGCACAGGGAACAGAGCAAATCATGAGTTACCTCCTCGGCTTCCACAACTCAGTAGCCTGTGTGCTTGTATGATGTTAAGGAGATGGTTGTTAAAAGTCAACGTTCTTATATCTAAGCTATTACTTGCAGTAACCACTAGAGGAGCACTAGGGTAATCACAAATCAGAACCTTTACTAACCTAAGAGTAGTATTTACTAGGACTAAACACACCGCTCACAGAGCTCATAACCTGGTGAGTGGGAAATGCCAGAGGAGGTCTTTTCAATTCTGCCTTTCTTCAGAAGTTGAATCCTCCCTCCCCAAAGCTCCATGGAGGCAACTAGCCCTGGTAAGGATTCACACCTCTGCATCCTTTTTATGTATACAGAATGGACAGTAATAACTGGTGCTCCTCAAATCAAACTGGTATTAGTTTTCCTAAGCAAACTGTAATAGTATCATACAGAAAAAACAAAAGCCCTACTCAGAACACTGTTGTCACTAAGGCTCAAATTCTGGAACCAGGAGACACAGATTCAAATCAAGACACAGCAGGGCATCAAATCCTGGTCTCTGACAGACTGGATGATCACTTAAGTGTTATGATAAAAAGGTGAAGGATGTTTGTGTCAAGGGATCTGTTAAGTGTGCTAGTTTAAAGATATCTTAAAAATAAAAATCTAATGTAGAGCAATATGTTTAGCACCATCTTCCTACATTCAGGGCCAGTTCTCTTATACTCGTGAGGAATTTTACACCTGTGCCTGAGCTTTCCTTTCAAATTAGCTGCTCATCAACTCTATTACTAAACAAACATGAAGCAGCTGTAGCTCTCAGACTATGATTAAAATTAAACCCTTCAAATCCAGCCTAGCTTAGAGAACCTCTGTACAATTGTTCTCAATTGATTAACTCCAACTGGCTCACTACTAAAATGAATCTATTAATTCAACAGTCCGAAAAAAATCTTCAAATAAAGCATTTCACATAAAGGGGATCCAAATGATATTTCAAGTGAAACACAAAAAAATGATGCTACTAAAATGCTTTAAGAAAAATAAATAATTTATACTTTTAAATTGCCTTTCTTTGCCATAGAGCAGTTAAACCATGGATTATTTTATTGATTCAACATTCATTGTTTTGCTTTGTGCAAGACTGGAAAAACAGAATAATGCCCTTATTGGTGTTCTAAGGGAGGTAACAGAAAATGCTAGGAACTACAAACCAATCAGCCCACTATCAACTGCATGCACCACCTGTGGCAAAATACTGAGTGCTTACCAGAGGGCTGGGTTCCAACAAGGCTACAGAATAGGCTTTCGATCTGAACTTTCCAGAACATGTACCCTCTCTGTGCAGTCAATGAAATAAAAGAAAAGACAAATAGGGCTGATCCACAGGTCAGCATTATCCTGTTTAATCATGATGTGATGCATAAAATAATAGAGTTAGAAAGTTTGCTACACAGTAGGCGAATGAGTCTTCTGCATGAACTTTCAAAACATTTCAGAAAACACTTCTTTGCCTTTACAACTTCTCTTTAAAAGAAAATGTGTATCTACAAGATGACTTCTCTGCTGCTAGCTGCAACGTATAAATACGAGCAGTACTACCCCAATCATATACTGTCCTTCTCCTTGTTTCTATTTTAGCTTGAAAGGTTTTGCCTCAAGATCCACATCATTTTTACTGGTATGACTAAAGGGCTGAATCCTCTCCATATAAGGTTCTAGTTAAACTAGCAGTATTTCACTGAAACCTAAACAGCCCCATAAACGTACCTTCCTTAGTATTCTCATGACTCCATTCTCCAACTGCTCACTGACTTCAGCATTTCAAGTCTGCCAATATCCTCCCACAGGATGGAGCTGGGTGTAGATTCACTTTGACACTCTGTTTCCATCCCCACCTGTCCCTCACATCCTATGGTACACGCATAGCACAGAACCTCTCAAAAAGAAACTCACAATACCATTTAGCAGTTATAAGACAATAGCCTGAGGCACTGCATGATGCCAGCACTAGGGATCTGTCTCAGAGCCAGATGGACACATCATAGTCTCCAAAAACTGGCACACAGTTGAGGAAACTGCCTGATTCATTTCTCAGGTTTGTAACAGTTTCGAAAGCCATGCCAAATTGTTAAAAAATTAAAAAATATGTCTATAGCTCTTTATGGGAGATGAGAAGAGATAAAAGGCAAAAATTCTGTGGACTGACTATGATTCAGGGATGAATGAAAGCACTATAT
>NW_010182238.1:21193-45071 GCF_000695765.1 Mesitornis unicolor | reverse complement strand
GTAGGGAATCATATTACCCTTCAAGAGGAGGAAGACACACAAGACCCTAAGTATCTGACCCTTCAGACATCACCCAAGAGGATGGCTACATTCAATTTCTCATTATAAGAGCAGACTAGAATCCCAGCAGTAGCCAAAACCACATCACCGATCCAGCCAGGATTATTCCCCAGCCTCTCTGCAGGGAGACACTTTGCGAAGGCATAAGACAGCACTACGAATCCAATCTTTATAAAAAGAGCACTGTGTCACAAACATCAAAGGAAACATCTGAAAAAACAGCTGCCTCCAGCTGCTCCTCCTCTTTCCACTAGCAAGGGACTCACAGGTAACCTCTAGGAAACCACATCAGCTCCAGATGAGTTTCATCTGAATCACACTCCCAGACAGACATGCCCCTCTGTGAAGGTATCACTGGTACCAAGGCTTAAACTTAATTTACTCTGAAGTTCATTAACTTCAAAGAAGAGCAGAATAAGGTGAAAAAGCAGGGAAATACTCAGGCAGAAAACCTGTTAGAAGTCGTCGTCACGGCAGGAAGTTTGATACAGACAAACCCAGGATCAACACAGACATTGTAAATTTAATACCCAGACTTAGTAGTTATCTACCTGCTGGAGAGAGCAGAATGGATCAAATGGATGACTGCTTCTCAATATAGCATCACATTTGAAGCCGTAACTGCTTTTTAGATCTTCTTTCAAAAACACACATCACTGGCACCAAATCTGGTGTCGCACCAAATCTGGTGTATCTTGTCACATACCTCTACATGCAGGAGAGGAAAGAAGTACCACCTGCAAATATTCTTAGCATCTCTCATCAGCACTTATACCCCAAGAAGCAGAGGGAGAAAAGACCTGGTACCTTTAGGTCAGAGGGGTGAGAGAGTTGCCAGGTAAAGTAAGGAAGGGGATTTCACACAGCATCCAGGAGCCTGACAGCTCACTTCCATTTTTCCCTTTATAGAGTTATCACTGTCATTTGGTGGACAAATGCTCTATTTGCATGTGTGGGTAAGAGTAAGCTGGGTCCTACACTGCTACAAACTCTTGTTTTTTAATAACTGTATTACCTTGGACTCATGTGGATCCCATAGAGTGCTTTGGTTTCTCATTGCCTTTAACAGTCAGGTCACAATGTGGTCAGTGTTTATGTTTGTTGTCTTCCTGTGAGTAATCTGTCTCAGGCCATAACCCAAGTACAACATAGGAGTACAGTAAGTCTGAACTGACGCTAAAGCTTCCCAGACTGCTGCAGTAAACGACTGTGAATAATGTTTCAAACAATATTTGAAAATACTATGTGGTTGTGAACCTTGACTATTTATATGCTGCTACCAAGAAGTGTCCTTTACACACTCCGTCAGCTCCTCAGAAGAAGCCTGACCTATGCATAAACATCCTCTTTTCTTTTTAATGTCCCAGCACAGCAGAGGAGCACTGAAGCACTATTAAGAGAGGCCTGGCTTGCAGGGTTCACTTCCTGCCTTACAGCACAAGACTACCAAAATAAATTTTTTACATTAAAAAAACTGCTCTGCTTAAACAACATGAGGCTGTTCCCTGAATTTCATGTCATTTGGGAAAGCAAAACAAAACAAAACCAAAACCCAATACACACTCACACACAAAAACCCCATTGCTCTCTTCTTTTTTCACTCTAACTTCAGCCAGCTGCACTTGCCATCCTTTCTTCTCCTGTCTCTGTATGAGAAGGTCTCTGCACTTGCTGGGACAGACTGCCGTGCTCAGAAGGGAAGTAATCTCCCCTTCTCCAGGGGAAAATTAGGTACATGGCTATTGTATGCACAGATCCACAGATTGCCCATTGCTAGTGCTGAGGCCGTGGGCAGCATGGTATTAATTTTAACTAGACTACTTGTGGCTTTCCACTGGAGAAAAATGCATGTCCCATTCATGGATCCAGCAGAGCTATACACTTTGTACCTCCTAGATATGGCAGTTCTGGACACCTCTGGCAGTGATGAAACCTGAGCTACACCTTGGTCATCTGCAACAAAGACAACAACAACAATGGACCTTGCCAATGCTGAAATTAATCCCCTGGAGCCCAATGTAACCAGATCTGAGAATGATTCTTACACACCACAGGACTAAACACCTGAAGCAGGTCTGGGAGAATTTCAGGTCTAGTGCTCTGGACCAGTTAGAGCAGATCCTCACACACACCCCTAAGGACTCCAGCCCCCAAAGAGGCCAAAGACCAGTATGGATATGGCTCAGTGCTCCATTAAGAAGTTAATTGTATGAATTACACCCCATCTAATGCACATGCCACGATTTCTGCCTGGATTATTCCCTAGGACTGTGCTCCAGACAGCCAGTACTCGGGGATGCACTGAAACACTTTAGCCAGTCTCACAGACTTCACCTTTGAAGATCTGAATCAGATCATGCCTTGTCACAACATAGCTTCATGAAACTGTGACAGCAAAAAGACTATTTTTATCTTTGGCAATTAGATTTGGGGTTTTCAGGAGCAGGAGAAACCCCTTCAGCAAAATAAAGCTTAATTGGAGAAAAAATATTTTGTGCTGCACCAACTGTAAGAAGAGCATTGACATACACTCAGGGTATGTTGTGGGGAAAACAGCCTGAAAGCCGGTGATGCATACTGAAATGTTCGTTCTCCTTTTCTCTCAGGATCAGAATATGGGAAGATCAACAGTTTCAACTCCCACTCACTTACCTGCTGTGACAGGACACAAGCCAACAGATGTTGCCAACTCAACAATCATTAGTGAGGCTAAAAAACTCACAATAATCACTTTAAAAGCAGTATTTTAAAAAAAAAGTAGGTGTGTTATTCTTTTGTTCTGTCTTCCAAATTTTTAAACCCTTACAATCAGGTTTTCTGCCTTTTCTTCATAACCATGAGGGACAGGAATTCTGGATTACATTGCATTTTTCAGTGGAAGCTAAAAATCTGACATCATTCATTCATTCATTCAAGTTACTGAAGCTTTAAAAAAATAAGTCAAGCTGCATCAGGAGGGTGAACGCTGCCATCTCTGATGGCCATATTTCAAAACAGTTTCCCAATACTGTGCTACAGGTAAGAAACTTTATTTCCTAATATCAAGAAGGAACGGATGATTGTAAACTCAGAACCTGTTTTTTCTGCTTGTCCTGCTTTTGGAAAGCATAACACAAAAAGTTCAGCAAACCAGACTTACTAGGTATGTGATGGGCAAAATTAAAATCAAAACTACAATGAGATACTGATGATAGTCCCAATTAAGGTGAATATCACAAAATTCTATACTTGCCTGTCATCTCTTTAACTGCCTCAAAATCTAATAAACATCAGCATCATTTAGAGGCTCTCTGGATGAAAAACCAAGTAGGACAGTCTGAGTCAGGCCCTCACCAATGAGCAGGAGTTAAGTGTATTTATTTATCCTTTATATTTGGCTCAAGAAGGGAAAAAATACCCTACAAGTGGAACCACCATCACTTACATTTTACACATTTACAAGGAAGTGAGTGGACAGGAATAATGAACAACTCAGAATTCCCGCCAGAGCAATAAGCTTTTTCTGTCTTTGCCTAGACTATACCTATTCTAGATGCAGTAGTTTAAAGGTTTCCCTTCCACCTTCACAATTGCTAAGTCCATACAAAAGCATTTTTACAAGATACTCACTGCCGCTGCATTACTAAAAATTGCCTTTTTATGGAAGAGCATCTGCATTCAGAACAAATTACATAGAATCTGGAGCTATGGAGGATAAGAGAAGAAAATCACTTAGAATAGCTCTTCAAATTCAAATGGGCAATGAAAACAGTCACAGCAGGTAAATGCTCCAGTCCTGTTCAGAAAAAAAAACACACCAAAAAACCAAAACCACAGGAAGAAATTATATGGCAATCCTGAGGGAGAGAAAACTTAATTTACAAAGAAAAAGTGTAGAGTTTTATGACCAGGAGGACAGCAGTACTCAAAATTAACATGCTGACATGGACTCATTCTCCTTTTAAGTCCTGCCAATTCCTATCTTAATTGAAATTATAAAAGACACTCCTGTGGTCTCAGAGGACATGGAGTAAGAGAAATATTTAGCCCAAAGGAAAGTCACATACCTTTGCAGGGGGGCGGGGGGGCCTTATCCTCAGTAAGCCACTTCTCAAAAGGAACACAAAACCACCTTTTTATTTCTTACTAAGTCACAGAAGAAACACAGAAAGGAAGAAACCTTTTTTTTAAAACACTCCACTAAAAAAGCACTAGTTAGAAACTGTATGTAAATTAAACTTGATTATAGGCTAGCAAAGAACAACCACAGCAGTGCTACATATACATGAAACAGCAAAACTTTCCCCATGGATCCTGTGGCTTTCCTAACGAGATAAACAAACTCAACCGTGTATAACAAAGGAAACAAGCCTCACTGGAGACAAGAAAAAAGTGTGTCCCAGAGAGGGAAAAGTCTGCATATGAGCACATAGCACAAAGCAGGTAACTTGCCATAAAAATCCTGTCATCTTTAATTTATAGTTGAGTCCATGTTTCCTATACAGTAGCAATGAATAAACGAAGGAGTTTTCAACTACATTTGCAACATGCTAGCTACTTGTCAGAAAACATCAAAAAACATCAAATACTCTCAACTTACAGAATCAAATTTCCATCCCATAAAACCTGAAATCGCAGTGTATAGCAATAAGGTGCTTCTTAAGCACTGGAAGTAATGCAGTTTGATTTTGCACTCACTAGTGTCCTATGATTTAGTAGGAGTTTCTCCTCACAGACTCCTTTCTGCTTGAGGGTTCTCTCCCACCTCTAGTAAGATCGGAGTTCATATCATGACCTTCCCTCCATCAGGGAAGTTAAAGGCCTTTTTCCTACTTGCCTAAAAACAGTTTTAGAACTCACCAGAGTTCAATTATTGTTGTGACCTCCATCTATCTGTTAAATTGGAACAAAACCAGCCAGTTAAAAAATATTGACAAAGAAACACATACCAATAGGCAGAGAGACAAAGGTGTTCATACACAAAATTTCCTTAGTACATCAGGATAAAAATCAGAGCAATTAGTGGAAAAGAATAACAGAATTTTATAAAGTACGCATGATAAGGCATTTGGGATGACAAGCAGAAAGCAGAAGGCCTGAGCCCAAGTAAACCTCATACAGAGCTGTCATCTGCATGATACCACTGTATATTCACGGTTGCCTTTTCATTTCTCATTTACATTCCCTCAGTGTCCAGCAGCAAGGGATTTTGGTGAGTGCTCTGTCTCCCATTGCCAAACTGCAGGGCAGGGTCTCCATGTCTGGAGAGGCAGAGATTGAGAATGTCTGGCTGGCCACAATAACTTCACAGAGCAACAGCAGAGGGAAGTGAGGGAGTGATGAGGCGAGGCAGAAGAGGCTGAGAAGGCACAACCAGCACAGGGTCTCTGAACCAGGGATGCTGAGGGCTGGGGAGGTCTGAACTGGGGCTCCATCCTTCCCCTGACAGGCTGAGAAACCCTTCCCATTTTCCAAATACTCCAACTACTATACCATAAACTGAGTAGTAGAAATGCCATTTTGAGAGTATTTACTTACCTGTGCTAAAAAATCTAGCTTTAACTTTTTAAGTTTTAAAAAAGGAAATTTCAGGTCACATTTAAAATTTAGAAGTTATAATAAAAGCATTTTCGGCATGCAGCATTAAAAATGCCAAAACTCAAATTAGTTTTTTATTTACATCTGTCACGTCACTGTGGTATGCACCATCACGTCCTGGGGATGCTTCAACACTCTCATACAACTGCTGCTGAACAGTATGAGAAACCACCACAACATTCCAGTGTACGTACTTTGTCCCACTGGGAAAAATTAAAATATAGTTGCTCTGGTTCTAAAGCACATCAGATTTCAGAGTCCTTCTGTAAATGAGTAAACAAAACTATATCAATCTTGGCTGTTACATCAGTCAGCAGCTTAGATATTTCACAAGGGCCCAATACTTATAAATGAAAGCAAAAAAAAGGCATATAACCTATCTGTCAACTCTGCTATCAAGAGAGCTAATTCAAGTTTCTCTGGTCTGCGGAGGCATTTTTATATTTCCTAACATAAATAAACAAGACAGAATAAAACTCCAAAGCGACAAAGTTTTGGCCTAGGCTCTTATGACACAAGGCTATACCCGTGGATACTCGCTCTCAGCCCTCCAATTTCATCAGTCTTGTGTCTATAGGAAACATTGTTTGTAATGATCCCCTTCAAACATGAATGATGAAAGTGCACATTCTGCAAATGACACCTCAGCCAATCTGCCCCATCTGCATATGAGACGGCAAATGATTTCAGTCTTTAGGCATTCAAAATAAAATGCACATGCGGCAAATTCCAAGCTGGCAGGAAAAACCAGTCATTAAAAAAGTGATTTGTTTTCTACATTTGCAAACACAAAAGCTCCATTTATTTCCACTGACATAAAGAAAACAAACTGTTGCATTTTTTAAACAATCATAGCCAGCACACTTTGCAAATGTTTTAATTTCAAAAATACTAACTGGCAAA
This sequence comes from Mesitornis unicolor, assembly GCF_000695765.1. Taxonomy (NCBI): domain Eukaryota; kingdom Metazoa; phylum Chordata; class Aves; order Mesitornithiformes; family Mesitornithidae; genus Mesitornis; species Mesitornis unicolor. Next base: position 38,531 of record NW_010182238.1, on the reverse strand, counting down.
TTAGAGTTTAAATAGCTTTTCTAAAGTGGTACCACATTAGATACAGCGTTCTGATTGATAGCATTGCTTTGCCCTACAAGAAAATGTTTTACTGTCTTCTCTGTCTACTGTAGTGATGCCTGTTTGTTGCTGCAGTCACTAAAGAAGAAACCTAACTATGTGAAATTTAAATAAAATTATATTAATTAACAAGAAGATATATTTCACATTATGAGAGCCTGAAAAAAGTCTACATTTCTTTTGAAATTAGAAAATTATGGTCTCTGTCCGTCAGCCTTTCCCCCTTTCTCTTCATAATGGGAAAAACAGAATAGCAAATAAAGAAAATAGCAAACATAATTTATATAGCCCCATCCTAAGACAGCTTATAAACATGCTTAACTTTACACAGAATGAGTTGCTTCATTAAACTCACTGGGACTATTCCCAATGCAAAAATGTAAGCATGTGTATAAGTCTTTCAAGGATCACGACATGTAAGGGTGATCTGTAATGAAAATAAAACTACCCATTTTTTTTCAAATTTCTTAATCTGTATTTATTTTTGTGGCTATAGCAACATCTGGTGGACAAACAGCAAAATATAAAGCCTGTGCACTTCCATCATATGGTATAAATATATGTGTTTTAAAATATGAACTATTTTTACTTGCTCTTGTTTTTTAAAAGTTAACAAGAAAGACTACCAATCTAACTTGGGTAATCCTTAATAACTTTAAAGTTATTACGTCACTTAGAAAATGTTTTCTATTCTTAACCAAAAGTGGTGACGGCATCTTTGTTTCATAACATACCAAAACATTACCTTTTTCTTTCCCATCCTCCCTCTCAGGCAAGTGCTCATATACTTTGAAGTGCTGGTAATGGTGTATCAAAATATACTAGGCCACATTAAAAAGAGTATACAAATACCCCAGAAATGCTAAGGTTGCATAGTTAAGCAGTCAAAAAATACAACCTATGACAAATAAAGTTCTAAAGTTAGAGATAAGAAAACATTAAGGAACTCCTGTAGATTTGCTTTCCACAGAATCAAAGTCTAAAAGGAAATCAAAATAAAACCCCAAAATAAGCAAAAAACCCACGGGAGGACAACTTAGCATGCAAGGGTGAAGCTGAGTGATCAGCATGCTGACAGGCATTCTTTTTGTTTCACTCATTTCCTCTGTGCTTTCTTCTAATTTTTATATAATTGGTCTCTCATTTTTCATATTCCCTTTACTAAAATTTCTGCCTTATAGGTATATCTGCTTAGAACCAGCAAAAAAGTATTTAATGATAAAATGAGAGCCAAATACAGTAATATTTGCTAAAGTTGCTTGATGCTGAGGTTAGCTTGAGTTAACTTTCAAAGGACTGGAGACATGAGAATGTAGAACAAATATGCTGACTAAAATGCCTTAACAGGGAACAAGCCTGCGTATCTACTACCAAGAAGATAACTGAGGAACAATTATTCCATTACAGGCTGTAGAATTCTAAGACAGTATCAAAAAGTTTCTGGCAATAATCTCTAGAAATGCAGAAATTAATGGATGGATTGCTAGTAGTCTGGCTAGGTATTTGTCTTATCATTGGAAATCTGAATCCTCTCTGGTCCTTCACATACAGTAAGATGTGCAGTACTTTCACAACTGTACTGGTGAAGTCAGGCTTGGCTACAAGATTTTGCTAATGCAACATTTCCCTGATTGTAGCTCCATGCAGAGATCAGAAGTGGTCAGCAAACTGTTCAACATTGCCTGCAGCTTTCTGTACTGCCTCTTTTTTCAGCTTTTACTGGAAGAACTAATTGTAAGATGCAAGTTCTTGGGTAAGTCAATAAATCAATACACAGACTCTCTAATACAGCAACATGCTGCTTCAAGTTATCCACCTCCCAAACAGTGATCAAGGAGATGACTCTCTTTCACTAACAAACTGCAACAGATGAAGACGCCAGCAGGAAAGTACCATGCCAGAGACAAAAAAGATATTCTGAATTTACACACACCAGGCACTTGATTCAAGTATTGCCAAGACCAACTGCCTTCTCCCCAGAGGTCAAAAATAGGGGACTTGCCAGAAATTCCTGTAAGTCCATTACTGTTGCCTTCTTTTACATGGCAGGTGTAACCACTCCAGCTTCACAGATAAAATAGGGGATTAGTCATGTAGATAGAAACTGAAAGCATATTGGTGAGAAGTGGCATGGTCCTGAACCCAAAGTATCTGTGGAAGACACATGCAGTCATCCACAAACTCCAGGTCATTCGCTGGGACATTACACATGCAGTTTTACTACCTGGCCATTATTCCAGTGATTTTAACTTGACACAACCACATATAAGACTGTCATTTCTTACTTGTAGAGAATACCTTTGAGGTATTGAGAACTTGCAAGCATAGATAGGTAATGAAATCAGAAACCAAAAGGAAACAATCCAATGCAAGCATCTCTGTATGTGTACACGTAAAACAAGATTTGATTGGGATGGCGTCTTCCATTTGACCAGCTAACATAATCAGCAGACAACCTTTTGAACACAAACACCTTTCCATTAGTGTGAAGTAGAAACAAAAGACTAGAAGACTAAACACAAATTACAAATGACTGCCGTAACTGGGAGTCTAATCACACATGTACTATTCAGGCCATTCCCCAAAGCAGAAAGAGTAGTGGTACCTGTGGAGAAGATGGTAAATTAACTGTGTGAAAGAAAGGTGGTGATACTCCTCGGGGAAAGCCTGAGGTAGATTTTACACTGTGGAATAACAAATGGCTAACAGTATGGGAAAGATTGTCATAAAGCTCATTTTTCCCCTAGTTTGGGGCACTTGGTTGACTTACAGGCTTTGTTTCTCCAACTTGTTTTCACAGGCTTGCCTTGAAGCTTTTGTTCCTGCATCAGCACAGCCTGGTGCCCGGCCCTCGTGTAACGCCGCACTCACTGACACCACCACCACTCAACCACACAGGCAAGGCCCACCGCCCTTGGCAGAGGGCACAGGTTCAAAGGCTCTTCTGTGTGTCCATGAGATTCACTTTTAAATGCACAAATGAGCAGGTTGCTACCAAATGCCAGAGACAAAGCTGTAGGCTCTTCACCTCTTAGCGCTTGGGGCCTGCAGCCCTGCAGAGCACTAGGTGACTGGTTGGAGCCAAGCCAGGCTTAGAAAAGTGTCCTAGTTTAGTGGGACAGAATTTTAGAGGAAAACTCCAATCTTGTAAGGACTACAACACCCTATTTCATGGGAACAAAGTTGATTAAAACTTTGTTACAGCTTTTCAGCTAATTCTGCTATGCAGGTTACCACAGTGATCAAGGTCTTTGACAGCCTTGAGTTAACCAGGTGCAGAAGTTAGGAGGAATGACAGATGATCAAAGATGGCCAACTGATTTATCCTATACCATAAACATCACATTCACTATAAAGTGGGGAGTTTGCTGGGAACAGCTTTTCTCTGCCTCTTCCTCCTGCTCCTTTTTCTCCAACCACACAGGCAAGGCCCACCGCCCTTGGCAGAGGGCACAGGTTCAAAGGCTCTTCTGTGTGTCCATGAGATTCACTTTTAAATGCACAAATGAGCAGGTTGCTACCAAATGCCAGAGACAAAGCTGTAGGCTCTTCACCTCTTAGCGCTTGGGGCCTGCAGCCCTGCAGAGCACTAGGTGACTGGTTGGAGCCAAGCCAGGCTTAGAAAAGTGTCCTAGTTTAGTGGGACAGAATTTTAGAGGAAAACTCCAATCTTGTAAGGACTACAACACCCTATTTCATGGGAACAAAGTTGATTAAAACTTTGTTACAGCTTTTCAGCTAATTCTGCTATGCAGGTTACCACAGTGATCAAGGTCTTTGACAGCCTTGAGTTAACCAGGTGCAGAAGTTAGGAGGAATGACAGATGATCAAAGATGGCCAACTGATTTATCCTATACCATAAACATCACATTCACTATAAAGTGGGGAGTTTGCTGGGAACAGCTTTTCTTTGCCTCTTCCTCCTGCTCCTTTTTCTCCTTCTTCCATAGCTGATATCTCGAGGAACTTGTTTACCGTTCTAGCCGAGGCCTACTCCCCAATATTGGCTGTGTACAACTCTGTGTATTTTGTATTATACTGTTATTAATATTGGGTTTTATTATTTTATTAAATATATTTCTATTTCAACCTGCAAATCTCCGTTCCTTCTCCTGAACCCCCCTCTCGAGGTGGGGAGGATGCATCGGGTGACAGAGTAACTGTATAAACTATAAACCACAACAAAGGGGAGGGTGTAGGGGGACATGCTCTTAAACGTAATTTAAAACTTTTTTTGTTTTATTTTTCCCCTCAAATCCTGTTTCCAGGGCCTGCGACGTAGGCACCTGGCATAGACAGCGCCACCCCCCTGGCCCCGCCTCACAGCGCATGCGCGCGCGCAGCGCCTACGTACCCAACAGGAAGAAGCACGGAACGGAACGCGGGCGGGTGAAGATTGGTGCTCGGGGCTTTCCGTCCGTCGGCGGTGCGCGGTTGGGTGTGTCCTTCCGTGCTTGCTGTGGTGTGAACATGGCGGAGTATTCCTGCGTTAAATCCACCAAACTTGTCCTCAAAGGGGCAAAAGAGAAAAGGTGAGAAGTGGGTTCACCTCTTGGCCCTGTCTCGGTGGTGCGTCGGGCCACACCCCTCCCCCCAGCTAGGTTGCCCCCCGCTGCGTTGGGGTCTCGTCTGGACTAGGCTGCGGTGAGGCCAGGCCTAGGCCCTTCGGTCCCGCCGGCTGCGGGTATGGCTGGGCTCGCTGGCCAAGACAGGTTTTCGTGTTGTCAGCCCCTTGCTGCCGGCTGGTGTCAGTGACCGGCCCCTGTAGGGTTTGGGAGCGAAGCATGTCATTGGGAGCATGCAGTGAAGTGGCCGGATCGGGTCAGTGGCACATTCTTACTGCTTTGCATCTCTCTTTGCAGCAAGAAAAAGCACAAGGAGAAGAAAAGGAAAAGAGAAGAGGATGCGGTTGAGCAACTTGATATTGTCGGTGAGCTCTTTTCCAGGAGTTATGTGATACTGTGGAAACTGTAGGGTATAGCAGAAGCTGAAGAGGTTGTTGTAGCAGTCCTTAAACTAAGTGAACTAAGTGCAGTCCTTGTAGAGATATATAACTATTTCTTACAGCATGGTATTTGTATGCTGGAATCTTCCTAGATTTCCAGTGGAATTTCTAACACCAGTGGGATGGATTTTCCACTTATATTTTTAGCTTATATTATCTTGTATAATCTGAAGCTACTTATCAGCTTGGGGATCTTTTTTTTTTTTTGTGATATTTGCTTCAGGAGAGATTTTTAGTGCTGTAATGCTGTTATTTAATGAGTGCATTTCTATGTCAATAGCTTAAATCTTCTGTTACTTTAAAAATTAGTAGTTGGATCAGCTGTGCTTTCTGTTTTTGCCCTCCTGCTAGTTACTTTCTGACTGGGTATTTTAGTTCACTCAGACCTTTGATTCTTTCAAAAGGAATAGAGTCTTGATTAGTTTGTTTATTTGTTCTTAATTTTACATACATTCTTGACTGCTGTGATATGTTCACATTATAAATTTGCTACTTCTAATTGAAAGCAAAGGCACAAACATTAACCAGTAACAACATATAACTTTACTTTTTCATTTTTCATAAAATAAAAGTATCACAGTGTGTATGGTCACGAGTGGTAACTTGACAGATTGTTGCCCTTCAGTCCTGTCATGTCCTCAATTGATCACAGTTCACTTCACAAAAACAGATAAACAGATAAAAAATAACCACAAAGTCATCAGGGATTCAGATATGTACTGTAGCACCGCACACATTACTGAATAAATGTCATTTTCTATTATGTGTATATAGTCATTAGCTAAAGTAGTACGCTAGGATGTCATCCTTGTTCCTGTGTTAAAACAAATTATGGTATATGAGAAAATGTGCTGTTGTATCTTGCTCTGGAATAATGTTACAGAAGTTTTACATTCTTTTGTTTAGCCAGATTTCAAAAAAGTGGGAAAGAATTGAAAAATTCATACATGGATCTGTGAGCCCTGACAGCATAGGTCAAGACAATTATCTCCATATGTTGTATAAAGATAGGGGAAGATTATTTCTGCTCAAGGCAGATTGACGTGCCGAATTTACCACGTGGGAAAAAGACATTGTATTCAGATTAATTAAAAATAGTTATTTTCTTAATCAGGTAGAAAATACTTGTAAGACAGTATTTCAGGATAAAATTTTACTGTTTAAAAAATATAAACATAATAATTCTAATTCATGTATGTGGGTAAGGCTACCTTTGATAGAATTCTGTGGGCCTCAAACATTCAAACACAGATTGGCTTCAACAACTGAAGTCTAAGGATTCCAGCTCACATGAAGTAATTTAACAGCAAGATGAGATTATCTGTTTCTGTTGTGCTGGAGAATCTAATAATTGAATATGACCCCAAAACTGCAGGAGGCTGGTCCAGAGGGGAAAAAAAACCCTTCCTTACAAGGTGTTTCTTGGCTGCATCAGCTGAATGGATCAACTTGCTCTATGAATGGATGAAGCACAGGAGCCTCTAACTAGGAATGGCAGGGTGGGTAGAAGAACAGGACTTTCTGATTCAACAGCAACACCATTACATTGGCTCTGTACTATAAAATAATGCACAGAGATCTTGAGATAGCAATTGTGTCTTTAGAATCTCAAATCTCAGAGAAGACACAGAAATACCTCTTGAACTACTGTAATCAGAAGTTGTAATTCCTCTCTTAACTGTCATGGTTTTGTATTTTAGGAAACTGGTGGGCTATCAGTAATTTTGGTGAAATTACAGGAACTATAGCTATAGAAATGGATAAAGGAGCTTATATCCATGCCCTCGACAATGGCTTGTTTACGCTTGGAGCACCGCATAAAGGTTTGTCTCAGGAAATTTGAAAATATGCAGTTTTAGTAATGAAAGGCATAAAAGCATGAAAGTAGCATCACTTAAAGGCAAGCAGTTTTATGGCTAAAAGCAGTTTATTACAAATAATGCAATAATCCTAGCTGTCGCATGCAGATGACTTACACCTAATGACTACCAATCAGTTTCACTTACCTAGTTTCTTGCTGGTTTATGTGTACAGTAAATTGAGCTGCATTGGAGATGATCACCTGTTAAAGGCTGTACAGCTTACTGGATAAAAAGCAGTATAACTTTTATTAAATCCTATAAAATCTTAACGGTGTCAGTTGAAGAGTGAAACTCCATGCAGATGCGTTTCAAGGGTTATTGCTTATCCTTATCTTAATGTACTTGTTTTGTTGCCTCGTTAGTGGCGATGGGTGGGTTAATTAGCTAGTCCTCACTTTGAATTTGAGAGCCATCGGTCAGACAAGGACTGTTGCAGAATCCTGACAGGGTGTTTGACCTCCAGGGTAAGACAAAAGTAACGAAGGTAATATTAATGTCATTTTGGTTTTGATGGATGGAGAGCCTAGTAGCTTTTAGGATACTGAGTTGTTACCATAGCTGAACCATAATGTATTTTCTTATGGAAAAAATAGCATTGCAAGGAGAGTAAGGCTTTCAAAGCCACCTGAAGAATTAGAAAACATTTTCAACTGTAAATTTCTTCATACAAGGATTTTTTAAATTTTGCATTGTTTTAAGCACTCTGAATTTACGAACATAAATAAGCACATGCGTTGTTTGAGTTTTTTTAAGAGTGAATACTCAAAAAGGAATTTTTAAAGAAATGTATAGTGCAGCTTTCCATAGTATTTAGCAATAGCCATTGTTTAATTCTTTAGCCTGTTTGAAACTGCAATATTAACAGATTAAAGTATTGTGTGTTTAATACTCTATACCTAACTAATGGAAAAATCATTCCTCAGATGATGAAGGCCCTAGTCCTCCTGAACAGTTTACAGCAATAAAGTTGTCTGATACAAGGTAATTACTGTAACAATGTTACAAGTTTTGATACTTATCTTTTTCTTGTGTGAATACATGTTTTAATATTCTCTTGAAATACATTGTCTACTAGTAATGTGTTTGTGACATGTTCAATACTGTGAATGGCTTGAGTTAAAAACATTCTTTATTGTTTCCCTGCATTTTCTCTTTGAGGATTGCTCTGAAGTCTGGTTATGGCAAATACCTTGGTATAAATTCAGATGGACTTGTTGTTGGACGTTCAGATGCAATAGGATCAAGAGAGCAATGGGAACCTGTCTTCCAAGATGTAAGCTGCTTGTAATAATTCATTTCGTGTTCCTAGCATTTGACTGTATTTTGAGTTAATCTATGATCTTTGTGCAGTAAAAGCCTTTTGCAATCTCTTCCATACTGTAGCTTTTAATCTTCTGTTTTTCCTAACTACAATGCATTTAATTTAATTTGAAGTGCTTAACATTTTTAAAGTGACTGTATTTTGGCAGCTATAACCATCTTAAGAATGAAGGAGACGGCAAGTCTGCTGGCTAGCTATTGAAGTGTCCATGTGTAAATGAATAAAACACATTTATAGAGTCTTACGGTGTAGTGTAGAGGATAAATGTTATGAATCAAGGATTATATGCAAACTCTTTATACTAACAATATGCAATATTTTTCGTGCAGAGGAAAATGGCATTACTAGCAGCAAATAGCTGTTTTATTAGATGTAATGAAGATGGAGACATAGAAGCCAAAAGCAAAACTGCCGGGGAAGAAGAAATGATAAAGGTAATCTACAACTTCTACAATTAATACAGAATTGGCACAGATATTCAGGCAGCCAGGTGTCTGTGTGCTACAATTTACTGTTAATACAGTTATAATTGTTTTCTATAAGCTGTCAAATGATTTTGCCTCAAGAAAGGCAAATTAAATCCACAGCTGCATAAACTGTGATACTTCCAGTAAAGATAGGAAGCTATTTTACCAGTACAGAAGGGCAAGACATTGAGGGGCAAGTCAATCTATTTGATATTCCAGATAGTTCTGAACAGTTTGATACAGGAGAGATGAATTATGACTGAAGCAGGGGCAGAGAAGAGTTTACCAGAATGATGCAGAAGGGGAGATCTTTTAAGTAAGAGTGTAAAAAGATTATATTGACTTCATCTGGACATAAAAAAATATATGTGTGCCTCCAAAGAGGGGACAGGTGTCTATGAGTCAGAGCAATAATATTTTTAAGTTAGTCTCTGAAAAAGACATTTCACCCCTGCTGAAACTGTGAACTGTAAGTGTGCTCTTTTGAGATAAAGGTGATTATGTCTTACAGTAGTTTCAAGGATTACACTTAGTATTTCCCATGCTTGAGGCAGCTCTTGCTTTTATTGCAGTTGTCGCCAGTTGGGAATTAACTAATTTGAAAGTCACTGTGACTCTCGCTCTGTTATGAAGGATATGTTGTCATCTTTAACCTGTAACCTCTGGTTTTAAAAACTTAGGCATTTTCTGGGTTTTCTTGATTTTTTTTTTTTCTCTAAATGACTAGATTCGTACTTGTGCTGAAAGAGAAGCTAAGAAGAAGGATGATGTTCCTCAAGAAGACAAAGGAAATGTTAAACAGTGTGAAATCAATTATGTGTACGTAGTTTAGAGCTGTTAACAGGCTTAAGTACCATTTTTCACTTCTCTTTGGGGCCATCTTTGGTGGAAGGGCTAAACTCCCACCCAGCCTTTCACTCACTTTCCCCTCAACAGGGCAAGGGAAGGCAATAGAATGAGAAAGCTCATGGGTTGAGATAAAGACAGGGAGACTGTGTACCAGTTACCATCACAGGCAAAACAGATTCAACTTTGGGAAAATTAAATTCATTGCCCATTAAAGTAGATTTGAGTAGTGAGAAACAAAGGCAAAAATTAAACTCAACACCTTTTCTTCCCCTGTCGCCCAAGCTCCGCTTCATTCCAGACTCTCACCTAAACAGGATGGGGGTGTGGGTTAGTGCATAGTGTTTTCTCTCTGCCACTGTGGTTTCTCTCCTTTCCTCTTCCACTTTTCCCCTACTCTGGCATGGTTGGTTCCATGGGCTGTGTAGCATTTTGCCCCTTCTTAAATGTTTTCACAGAGATGGCAATGGGCTCTGCTGTGTCCTATGGTGGGTCCTTTGTGGAGCCAGCTATGTCCAGCACAAGTCAGCCCCTGTCATCTTCTCACAGAGGCTACTCCTGCAGCTCCTACACACGAGTACCTTGCCACCTATGCCCAATACGCTCTCACCGACTTGTCATGCTAGTAGATGAAGAAGGGGCTTTTTAGAACTTGTTACCACATCATGCCAATCTTGTAGGGCTTATTTCCACTTAGACTGCCCAAAAAAAAACCCTGAATAGTGCAATATTGCATACTATGATGATCTGCTGGATTTTTATTAGGCCAGTTGTCTACTGTGTAATAAAGATTCTTACCACAGCTGTTGTTTTATTGAAACACAAAACTTTAAAGAAGTTATACTACTTATATTTTTTCCCTCCCCCATACAGAAAGAAATTCCAGAGTTTTCAAGACAAAAAGCTTAAAATAAGCAAAGAAGATACAAAAGCCCTCAGAAAAGCCAGGAAAGAAGGCACCTTTCATGAAATGCTACTTGACAGGTACCAAACTACAAGAAATAATTTACTGATTTAAAAACTACCAGGAGATGGAATTACAGTAAACCTGGGGTACAAAAGAAAGCTAGATTTCAAGGGTGTGGGGTGTTGAGCATTTCTTCTTTGGTCAGTGTTCTGCCTGAGTTCTGCAATTGGCTTTTTTTTTTTTCCCTTCTGAATTTTCACTTCTTTAGGTGAAGTTTGTAGGTTTGGATTTGTCCAGAAATGAATTCTTCTGGAAATCTTTAACTAGGTTGTTCAGTTTTAGTACAGAGGAATTGAGGAATGAATCTTTTTAATCAAAGAAATTAAGCTGATTTTTAAACATGCTCAGTACCTATGGCACTGGAACATTTTGGAGAGGGGAAAGCTGCATTTTAAAGAGAAATAGCATTTATTAAGAACAGTCTTCATGTTATTTAGTGAGAATTTTTTTTTCCCCTGAGCTAAGCCTATAGAAAATGTCTCAAATTTTTAAAAAATCTTGTATCAATATACAGTATAAACATTTGCATTTATTGAGCAGGTGGAATGCTGACTATTTCTGATAATTGCAAGGGATGTGAGAACACTCCTGGGCCATCACCAGTTAAGTGTCAGTTTCAAATCAAACTGAATCTGAATTCCATTCCTCAGAGTGGACAAGACACAATTCATGATGATTTGAAGGAAAGACGAGGTTACCTTTAGACATTGCAGTTCTAGCTCCATAAGAAAACAAAGTTAATTAACAAATCCAAAGTGTTGTTAGGCTTTTATATGTGCTTTGAAGTAAAGCTTAAGAAAAATTGTTTTCAATGCTTTCTTAATGCTTTGAGGCAGATAAAATGCTCAGATGTAATCATGTTTGTTCTTAACCTGAATCTTGTTTCATTATTCTTTCTCTATAGGAGAGCAAAAGTGAAAGCAGATAGATACTGCAAGTGACAACCAGCTGGTCCACTTTCTTCCGCATCTTTGATGACAGGGTCAAATTGAAAACAAGAGTAAAATGTTCTATATTTTTTATTGAAGGCTTTTTGGTGATGTTTTTATGATTTTATTTTTAAAGGATTGCCCAAGAGCTATAATTAAGCATCAAACTAATGTCATCTTTCAGTCATGAATACTATTAAGTTTACTCTAAAGCTACCTGCTATTGAAATAGTGAGATAAATATTTAATGGAAAAGAAATGGACCCACTGAATCTTCCAAGGTTGGTGAAAGGAACCTGAACTTAGAGACAGGACAGAAGAGATTCCAGGCAGAAGAGAATGACGATGAAGTTCAAAAGTAAAACATGGTTAACACATTGAACCATTAAGAATATGTAACTGTATTGAACAAGAAGAAATAATTGAAAATATGTCTTAGAACACATCCTGCCAGATCCTGAGTAGGGCATATGTGGAGCCATTCTACACTGCATCAGGTGAGGACTGGGCCAGAATATTCAATGTTCAAAACAGACTCACTGTTCAAGTCACTAAATGGCATAATCCATATGCTGGAAAAAGTGTTGACAAGCAACAAGAATCCTATTACAAATGAAAATGCAGGTTCTTTGTAAGAAAATGGGATGGCTCTTTTGCGCTAGTAGGCCACTTATTTTACAGGAGGGAAAAATGATTTTGCAAATTTGCTGGTTTCTCTATGGCATGGACTTTAATTTGTTTAATAAAACAGCAAGAATTTTTTTTAAGGTCGTAACATAATACGCATTCATAGTATGTCATAAAATACGGTTATCCCCATCTGCTCTTCTCAAGAAGCTTTTCAGTAAAAATGTACCCGTAGGAACTACCTCAGTCTGAACAATTGCTTGCCCTCTCCACAGCTTCTGAGTCATAAAGATTACTTGGTAACAATGTTGAGGATTTCTATTGTAATAATTTAAGTTGTCTCCATCGAGTTTCTCCTAGCTGTCAATTTGAACTGCACACTTAGTACAAAACTCTAACGTTATGCAAGATAACGATGTGTCTAAAAAGAGCACAAGAATGGACCAATGAAGTCTAGTCAGTAATGACAATTTGAATCAGTCTAATTTCATAGGCAGTCAGTCTTGAGGAAGAATCCCAAAGAATTTACATCATAATTGTTTAAGCCCTCTAGTGACTCTTCAGTATGAAAAGTAATTATAGCTGGTTAGGGAAGGCTAGCTGGGGTTAGCAAGAAAAGCACTTTTTAAAAAAAAATTTTACAAAAATAAGGATGCAATTCATGCAGATTTTATAGAACCAAAAGAAGAAAAACTCCTTAGGCTGGGCACATTCATGATGTAACATAGGAATTCTTAGAAACTCATTTGTTTCTAGAAAAGCAAACAAAAATCCAAACCTTTCTCTGATGGCACTTTGAAGCTTTCCATACCCAGTTCTACACAGCTGAGTAGAGAGATTGCTGCCACAGGACTTTTCCCTCTGAGGCAGTAAATGTAGTTTTGTACCTGTTAAACCTACTATTCATGTCATACCTAATTTATAAGAATAGGCATAATTGCTAGTTCCTTGTGTGAGTAGCTATTTTGGAATGAGTGCCTTTTCTTCCCACTTTAGCTTTTTCTGCTGAGGGAGATACTAAATGAAAAATCAGAATGCCCTCTCTGGGAGGGAATGGTTTGTGCAAGTATATTGGGACAGTTGTGTTTGTTATATGACAAACACTTGGAGACCTTATTCCAGCTGCTCCATAAGATTTTGTATTCTAATGCTGATAGAAGTTATAACAGAATGCTGAGCAATTAAATAAAAGCAAGGTCTCTGAATTAAAAAAAATAGTAAAATGGAATTATCAAATTAGAATTTTGCCCTCAGTTTTCAGAGGTATAAACAAACCCTCAGTAGCTGTTTTCTGAACTTAAATGTTCTTCTAGAGAATTGTATTTTTCCCCGTATATGTCATTTATCTGATTAATGTATTTCAGGACATACTGTTAACAAAAATGTATTGGTATCAGATGACCATGTAAACTGATCAAATGCTTGACAGTGCTTATCAAGTTCAATGGCTCCATTCTAAAGTTCTCACAGATTTTGTTTCTAGTTAGAGTACAAAACTTTGAGTTTATTCTTTAGGTTTACCATATAGCAGGAGTGACTGAAAATTATCTTTACTGTCCATCAGTTTCTATTAACTACACATTCTTTCAAAGCAAACAATTGCTGGGAATATCAGCATGTTTGTAGTGAGATTTTGCATTAAAACATTTGCAAAAAGGAACTGTAATTAGCAGAACTGATCTTTGATTGTTTTTTTAAGTATCTCCAGAATTATATTAAAATTCCCTCACATATCAATAACCCACTTATAAAATCTTACTAGCTGTATCACTTGTGAATATTTGGCTTGTATTAAGGGAATGGCTTCAAGAAAAAGTAATGGTATATAAATTCCCAATAGTAAGCTATTTGCCATATAGCTTAAGCCCTGGAAGACTTACTGTACAGTGATGTAGTCCAGAGAAGAAGCTCCCTGGCTTTTAGTGATCTTGAGAGAGAAGAGTTGGCTTTTCTGAAAACTCTGTATATAACCTGATTGGTCTCAAATGAAAATAGACATCAGTCAGAGAGCCATGTAGGTATAGTGTGTTGCTAGCCTTTTATCAATAGCAGCAATAGTTGAGCAGATGAAACTGATTGTAAATGTGGCTTAGAGACTTTTGAATCGCAGTGTGTGTCCGTATGCTCTGTAACTCAATTTCTGTAAAGAACAGGGCTATGCTGCTTTTTGCACAGTGAGTAAAGGCCGTATTTTGCGTTCCTTCATTATTGGAAAAGATGCATTGTACATGCCCAGGAGCTGTGACAGAAGCATGAGTACTGAATTTGTGGGGAGATGGCCAAAAGCTAGAAATAAATAGATTATGGCAAATGCTCCTGGCTAGAGTGTGAGGAATTCTTAGATGAAAATGCAGCATAGCTATGGGTTGTACAATCACAGAAAAAAATTTAGTTCATTTTTTCCCAATCTCCTCAGTTTGGTTTCTCTGGAGACATTCAAAACCCGCCTGGATGTGTTCATGTGTGATCTTCTCTAGATTATCCTGCTCTAGCAGCAGGGTTGGACTAAGTGATCTTCAGAGGTCTCTTCCAACCCCTACCATGCTGTGATTCTGGGGATTTGGGCTCATTAAGTAGTTCTAGTTGTAGGTCCCACACTACATGTTCCTACCCAGAAATGTAAGTAACCTGATGTACAACCATTGCAACATCAAGGACGAGGAAGTGGCTTACTGTCAGAACTACTCCCAGAAACACTGGGAAAGAGGCAGCACCACAAGGAGCAGGCTGTGGGCCAGAGTAATTATTTAATGGGCAGTTTGTTGCAGGTATCATTGATCCACAATCACTGTGAATCTTAAACACATCTGAAGTGAATGTCGATGGCTGAAGTACCCTTATGTTACAGCATCTGTTTTCCTTTCAAGAATATATTGTTTAAATAAAATCATGTCTGGCAGAACTCATAAAAATTATTATTCAAGCACAGATGTGGCTGAAAGCAGAAATCTGCTATGCTGATGGAGAGGGTGCTGAAAGGAGTACTTAGAATCTGAAGAAGAGCCTGAGAATTACCTGCAAAAAGGAGTTTTCCATTTTTTGTTTATCAAATAGGAGAATGCAAAGTGTAGGCTCTGCAGGCAGTCATAAGTGATAGTAAAGGAAAAATGGAACTGAGAGGCACGTTTGTACAGAGCTAGGAAGAAGTGAATCAGAAAGAAATGTCAAAGCAAATGAAATGAGACTGTATCAAGCAGAAGAGGAAGTACTGGATTTACCAAGGGACTGGCAGCCCTGAGGAGAATAAGGATGTTGTAGTAGAAACGGGGTTGCCCTGTGTGTTTGGACTCGTGATACATTTTTTAGCAAGAATCTAGTGTGTCCTGAGGTAACACAGAAGCAGAGATCTGGGGAATTCACTGGAAAAGTAGTCCCAGGAGCTCAAAGGTATGGCAAAGATGTGTCTTAAATTGGGATATTTTCCTATTGGAGGCATTCATGGAGTCGTCTTGTTGATACTATATCCTGGCAGTAATGTTAGAACAAAGACCTTTAATTAAACTGAAACAGAGAGAAGGGGAAGCAATTTGTGCAGCTTCTGCTTCTGGAGAAGGAACAGATCTGACAAGTGGCAACACTGTACTGGATAGATGACTATAAGAAAGCAGAAAGCAGAAGGGTGGACGTGTACTAGTGACATAAGCTGTCAGGACAGCTAACAAGTAAACTGCACATCTTAAGCAGCTGTTTTCTTCTGGTTTAACTTAGATGTAACTGACAGAAGAAAAAAGATGGAAGACCTAAAGTACTGGTGTAGACCCTGGAGGCGAGGTGTGCTGATAGAAACACAGCCCTAGTCAGAGAAACATGGGTATTGAGGAACACAGCTACTGGAGGATGTTAACTATTCCTTAAACTTAGAATTTCTTTACTAGTGAAAGAGCTAAACCAAACGTTTGGCTTCAAAATTTTAAGTTGTGAATGTGTACCATGGCATAATTTTGTCTTCAGAGTATTCAGAAAGAGTTTGTAATTTTCCAAAGTCATCTTTTATTTCCTGTTAAAAATGCCCTAAGAATAGTGAAGCATTGAAAAGCTGTCTGCTCCCAAAACTAAATCTGAGCAAAAGGGGGGCTGCAGAAGTTTAGAAAATAACAGGACCAACTCAATCTGGCTGTTTCTTACCATAGACCATAATAGTATAGTCAGGTACCTGCAAGTAAATGTAAAATTGCTGTCTTACAAGTATTTGTTTTCAACAATAACATAAAATAGGGCTGGGGCCTGTAGAAACTGCCTGATTTCTATTTGTGAAAGACAATCCCATGAAAATGTCAGGTTTAATCCTCTTATTTCCTAATTTCATAAATCCCCTAATTGGTTGTGTATCTTCTTCCACCAGCACTTAATGCTTTTCTGCCTCAGTCTCCAAAGTTTTGTGCAATTCCAAGCTTACACTCCGAGCCGATTCCTGCCTACACATTGCTGCACGCCCTCCCCTTGCTCGAGGCTTTCACACCATACAGTGCAATGCTTTTATCCTTTCCTGTTTCTTCATTTCTGCAATGCCATGCAACTTTCCAATCAACCACCTGCCAAGGACTTGCCTTCTTCCCACCCACGGTTTGTTTTATGAGAGTTAATTGGACAGTGAATTAACACGTGATATTAAAGACCCTATTGCTTCTTTTCTGTGTGCCTAAAAACATGTGACACTGTCTTGGGCATTGCATAAACCACAAGACATGAACTGGAACACAGGCATCCTAGAAGGTTTTTAGTATTTATTTGTGGTGCTTCCAACAACTGTTGCTAACATATGCACTCGTTATACGTTCATTTGCTCACACTAAAATTCTGCCTTTTTTATTATAAACTATTTGGAGTATGCACCTTCTGCTGCTGCTGGTTTGTGCTTGATATTACAACAAGCATACCATTTATCTATAGTAGTGAATAAATAATAGGCAACATGCTTAGACTGGTATGTCTCATACCCTGTATTTCTCATTATAATATCAGACTGGTTCTCCAGCTGCTCATTCCCTGCACTCATAAGCAGGCAAGATGGAGAAAAGTCCTTCTTCCTAAAGAAGGTGCCTGCCTTGCATCTCTCATTACCATGAAACCTGCCTAAAATCTCCCAAGGACACAGAGCAATTAAAAAAAAACAAACCACCAATATTTATGAAGTGAAAACTGGTGCCACGGGTTTGCTCTTCGTGTTGCCTAAGAGAGGCGATTTTATTTCGCGTGTTTCTTGTGCTTCCTTCTTTCGGAAGTATGACTGAAACTCAATGCCTCTGCTTTATT